>NW_026780716.1:0-27712 GCF_030144855.1 Hypanus sabinus | reverse complement strand
GTGTGAATCCCAAACCCCGACCCCAGGTCACCGCAGTGTGAATCCCAACCCCTGACCACAGGGTCACCACAGTGTGAATCCCAAACCCCGACCCCCAGGGTCACCACAGTGTGAATCCCAACCCCTGACCCAGGGTCACCACAGTGTGAATCCCAACCCCTGACCCCAGGGTCACCACAGTGTGAATCCCAAACCCCTGACCCAGGGTCTCCACAGTGTGAATCCCAAACCCCGACCCCAGGGTCACCGCAGTGTGAATCCAACCCCTGACCACAGGGTCACCACAGTGTGAATCCCAAACCCCGACCCCAGGGTCACCACAGTGTGAATCCCAACCACTGACCCCAGGGTCACCACAGTGTGAATCCCAACCCCTGACCACAGGGTCACCACAGTGTGAATCCCAAACCCTGACCCCAGGGTCACCACAGTGTGAATCCCAAACCCCTGACCCCAGGGTCACCACAGTGTGAATCCCAAACCCTGACCACAGGGTTACCACAGTGTGAATCCCAACCCCTGACCCCAGGGTCACCACAGTGTGAATCCCAACCCCCGACCCCAGGGTCACCACAGTGTGAATCCCAACCCCCGACCCCAGGGTCACCGCAGTGTGAATCCCAAACCGCGACCCCAGGGTCACCGCAGTGTGAATCCCAAACCCCGACCACAGGGTCACCACAGTGTGAATCCCAAACCCTGACCACAGGGTTACCACAGTGTGAATCCCAACCCCTGACCCCAGGGTCACCACAGTGTGAATCCCAACCCCTGACCCCAGGGTCACCACAGTGTGAATCCCAAACCCTGACCCCAGGGTCACCACAGTGTGAATCCCAACCCCTGACCCCAGGGTCACCACAGTGAGAATCCCAAACCCCGAACCCAGGGTCACCACAGTGTGAATCCCAACCCCTGACCCCAGGGTCACCACAGTGTGAATCCCAACCCCCGACCCCAGGGTCACCACAGTGTGAATCCCAACCCCCGACCCCAGGGTCACCGCAGTGTGAATCCCAACCCCCGACCCCAGGGTCACCACAGTGTGAATCCCAAACCCCGACCACCGGGTCACCACAGTGTGAATCCCAAACCCTGACCCCAGGGTCACCACAGTGTGAATCCCAAACCCCGACCCCAGGGTCACCACAGTGTGAATCCCAAACCCCCGACCCCAGGGTCACCACAGTGTGAATCCCAAACCCCGACACCCAGGGTCACCACAGTGTGAATCCCAAACCCCGACCCCAGGGTCACCACAGTGTGAATCCCAAACCCTGACCCCAGGGTCACCACAGTGTGAATCCCAACCCCTGACCCCAGGGGCACCACAGTGTGAATCCCAAACCCTGACCCCAGGGTCACCACAGTGTGAATCCCAAACCCTGACCCCAGGGTCACCGCAGTGTGAATCCCAACCCCTGACCCCAGGGTCACCACAGTGTGAATCCCAAACCCCAACCCCAGGGTCACCACAGTGTGAATCCCAAACCCTGACCACAGGGTCACCACAGTGTGAATCCCAAAACCCGACCCCAGGGGCACCACAGTGTGAATCCCAATCCCCGACCCCAGGGTCACCACAGTGTGAATCCCAAACCCTGACCCCAGGGTCACCGCAGTGTGAATCCCAACCCCTGACCCCAGGGTCCCCACAGTGTGAATCCCAAACCCTGACCCCAGGGTCCCCACAGTGTGAATCCCAAACCCCAACCCCAGGGACACCACAGTGTGAATCCCAAACCCCGACCCCAGGGTCACCGCAGTGTGAATACCAACCCCTGACCCCAGGGTCACCACAGTGTGAATCCAAACCCCGACCCCATGGTCACCACAGTGTGAATCCCAACCCCTGACCCCAGGGTCACCACAGTGTGAATCCCAAACCCCAGGACAATCACCCCAGGGTCACCACAGTGTGAATCCCAAACCCTGACCACAGGGTCACCACTTTGTGAATCCCAACCCTGACCCCAGGGTTGACCACAGTGTGAATCCCAAATCCTGACCCCAGGGTCACCACAGTGTGAATCCCAACCCATGACCCCAGGGTCACCACAGTGTGAATCCCAACCCCCGACCCCCGGGTCACCACAGTGTGAATCCCAAACCCTGACCCCAGGGTCACCACAGTGTGAATCCCAACCCCCGACCCCAGGGTCACCACAGTGTGAATCCCAAACCCCGACCCCAGGGTCACCACAGTGTGAATCCCGAACCCCGACCCCAGGGTCACCACAGTGTGAATCCCAACCCCTGACCCCAGGGTCACCACAGTGTGAATCCCAACCCTGACCCCAGGGTCACCACAGTGTGAATCCCAACCCTGACCCCAGGGTCACCACAGTGTGAATCCCAAACCCTGACCCCAGGGTCACCACAGTGTGAATCCCAACCCTGACCCCAGGGTCACCACAGTGTGAATCCCAAACCCTGACCCCAGGGTCACCACAGTGTGAATCCCAACCCTGACCCCAGGGTCACCACAGTGTGAATACCAAACCCTGACCCCAGGGTCACCACAGTGTGAATCCCAACCCCTGACCCCAGGGTCACCACAGTGTGAATCCCAACCCCCGACCCCAGGGTCACCACAGTGTGAATCCCAAACCCTGACCCCAGGGTCACCACAGTGTGAATCCCAAACCCCGACCCCAGGGTCACCACAGTGTGAATCCCAAACCCCGACCCCAGGGTCACCACAGTGTGAATCCCAACCCCGGACCCCAGGGTCACCACAGTGTGAATCCCAACCCCTGACCCCAGGGTCACCAAAGTGTGAATCCCAAACCCTGACCCCAGGGTCACCACAGTGTGAATCCCAACCCCTGACCCCAGGGTCACCATAGTGTGAATCCCAACCCCCGTCCCCAGGGTCACCACAATGGGAATCCCAACCCCTGACCCCAGGGTCACCACAGTGTGAATCCCAACCCCCGACACCAGGGTCACCACAGTGTGAATCCCAAACCCCGACCCCAGGGTCATCACAGTGTGAATCCCAACCCCCGACCCCAGGGTCACCACAGTGTGAATCCCAAACCCTGACTACAGGGTCACCACAGTGTGAATCCCAAACCCCGACCCCAGGGTCACCACAGTGTGAATCCCAACCCCTGACCCCAGGGTCACCACAGTGTGAATCCCAACCCCCGACACCAGGGTCACCACAGTGTGAATCCCAAACCCCGACCCCAGGGTCATCACAGTGTGAATCCCAACCCCCGACCCCAGGGTCACCACAGTGTGAATCCCAAACCCTGACTACAGGGTCACCACAGTGTGAATCCCAAACCCTGACCCCAGGGTCACCACAGTGTGAATCCCAAACCCTGACCCCTGGGTCACCACAGTGTGAATCCCAAACCCTGACCCCAGGGTCACCACAGTGTGAATCCCAAACCCCGACACCAGGGTCACCACAGTGTGAATCCCAAACCCTGACACCAGGGTCATCACAGTGTGAATCCCAAACCCCGACCCCAGGGTCACCACAGGGAGAATCCCAAACCCCCGACACCAGGGTCACCGCAGTGTGAATCCCAACCCCCGACCCCAGGGTCACCACAGTGTGAATCCCAAACCCCAACCCCAGGGTCACCACAGTGTGAATCCCAAACCCCGACCCCAGGGTCACCACAGTGTGAATCCCAACCCCTGACCTCAGGGTCACCACAGAGTGAATCCCAAACCCTGACCACAGGGTCACCACAGTGTGAATCCCAAACCCTGACCCCAGGGTCACCGCAGTGTGAATCCCAAACCCTGACACCAAGGTCACCACAGTGTGAATCCGAACCCCTGACCCCAGGGTCACCGCAGAGTGAATCCCAACCCCCGACCCCAGGGTCATCACAGTGTGAATCCCAACCCCCGACCCCAGGGTCATCACAGTGTGAATCCCAACCCCCGACTCCAGGGTCACCGCAGTGTGAATCCCAACCCCCGACCCCAGGGTCACCGCAGTGTGAATCCCAACCCCTGACCACAGGGTCACCACAGTGTGAATCCCAAACCCCCGACCCCAGGGTCACCGCAGTGTGAATCCCAACCCCCGACCCCAGGGTCACCGCAGTGTGAATCCCAACCCCCGACCCCAGGGTCACCACAGTGTGAATCCCAACCCCCGACCCCAGGGTCACCACAGTGTGAATCCCAACCCCTGACCCCACGGTCACCACAGTGTGAATCCCAACCCCTGACCCCAGGGTCACAACAGTGTGAATCCCAAACCCTGACCACAGGGTCACCACAGTGTGAATCCCAACCCCTGACCCCAGGGACACCACAGTGTGAATCCCAAACCCTGACCACAGGGTCACCACAGTGTGAATCCCAAACCCTGACCCCAGGGTCACCGCAGTGTGAATCCCAAACCCTGACCCCAGGGTCACCGCAGTGTGAATCCCAACCCCCGACCCCAGGGTCACCACAGTGTGAATCCCAAACCCTGACCCCAGGGTCACCACAGTGTGAATCCCAAACCCTGACCCCAGGGTCACCACAGTGTGAATCCCAAACCCCGACCCCAGGGTCACCACAGTGTGAATCCCAAACCCTGACCACAGGGTCACCACAGTGTGAATCCCAAACCCCGACCCCAGGGTCACCACAGTGTGAATCCCAAACCCCGACCCCAGGGTCACCACAGTGTGAATCCCAAACCCTGACCCCAGGGTCACCACAGTGTGAATCCCAACCCCTGACCACAGGGTCACCACAGTGTGAATCCCAAACCCTGACCCCAGGGTCACCACAGTGTGAATCCCAAACCCCTGACCCCAGGGTCACCACAGTGTGAATCCCAAACCCCGACCCCAGGGTCACCGCAGTGTGAATCCCAACCCCTGACCACAGGGTCACCACAGTGTGAATCCCAAACCCCGACCCCAGGGTCACCACAGTGTGAATCCCAACCCCTGACCACAGGGTCACCACAGTGTGAATCCCAAACCCTGACACCAGGGTCACCACAGTGTGAATCCCAACCCCCGACCCCAGGGTCACCACAGTGTGAATCCCAAACCCTGACCCCAGGGTCACCACAGTGTGAATCCCAACCCCCGACCCCAGGGTCACCACAGTGTGAATCCCAAACCCCGACCCCAGGGTCACCACAGTGTGAATCCCGAACCCCGACCCCAGGGTCACCACAGTGTGAATCCCAACCCCTGACCCCAGGGTCACCACAGTGTGAATCCCAAACCCTGACCCCAGGGTCACCACAGTGTGAATCCCAACCCTGACCCCAGGGTCACCACAGTGTGAATCCCAAACCCTGACCCCAGGGTCACCACAGTGTGAATCCCAACCCTGACCCCAGGGTCACCACAGTGTGAATCCCAAACCCTGACCCCAGGGTCACCACAGTGTGAATCCCAACCCCTGACCCCAGGGTCACCACAGTGTGAATCCCAACCCCCGACCCCAGGGTCACCACAGTGTGAATCCCAAACCCTGACCCCAGGGTCACCACAGTGTGAATCCCAAACCCCGACCCCAGGGTCACCACAGTGTGAATCCCAAACCCCGACCCCAGCGTCACCACAGTGTGAATCCCAACCCCTGACCCCAGGGTCACCACAGTGTGAATCCCAACCCCTGACCCCAGGGTCACCAAAGTGTGAATCCCAAACCCTGACCCCAGGGTCACCACAGTGTGAATCCCAACCCCTGACCCCAGGGTCACCATAGTGTGAATCCCAACCCCCGTCCCCAGGGTCACCACAATGTGAATCCCAACCCCTGACCCCAGGGTCACCACAATGTGAATCCCAACCCCCGACACCAGGGTCACCACAGTGTGAATCCCAAACCCCGACCCCAGGGTCACCACAGTGTGAATCCCAACCCCCGACCCCAGGGTCACCACAGTGTGAATCCCAAACCCTGACCCCAGGGTCACCACAGTGTGAATCCCAAACCCTGACCCCAGGGTCACCACAGTGTGAATCCCAAACCCCGACCCCAGGGTCACCACAGTGTGAATCCCAAACCCTGACCCCAGGGTCACCACAGTGTGAATCCCAACCCCTGACCCCAGGGTCACCACAGTGTGAATCCCAAACCCTGACCCCAGGGTCACCACAGTGTGAATCCCAAACCCCTGACCCCAGGGTCACCGCAGTGTGAATCCCAAACCCCGACCCCAGGGTCACCGCAGTGTGAATCCCAACCCCTGACCACAGGGTCACCGCAGTGTGAATCCCAAACCCCGACCCCAGGGTCACCACAGTGTGAATCCCAACCCCTGACCCCAGGGTCACCACAGTGTGAATCCCAACCCCTGACCACAGGGTCACCACAGTGTGAATCCCAACCCCTGACCCCAGGGTCACCACAGTGTGAATCCCAAACCCTGACCCCAGGGTCACCACAGTGTGAATCCCAAACCCCTGACCCCAGGGTCACCACAGTGTGAATCCCAAACCCTGACCCCAGGGTCACCACAGTGTGAATCCCAAACCCTGACCACAGGGTTACCACAGTGTGAATCCCAACCCCCGACCCCAGGGTCACCACAGTGCGAATCCCAACCCCCGACCCCAGTGTCACCACAGTGTGAATCCCAACCCCCGACCCCAGGGTCACCGCAGTGTGAATCCCAAACCCCGACCCCAGGGTCACCGCAGTGTGAATCCCAAACCCCGACCACAGGGTCACCACAGTGTGAATCCCAACCCCTGACCCCAGGGTCACCACAGTGTGAATCCCAACCCCTGACCCCAGGGTCACCACAGTGTGAATCCCAAACCCTGACCCCAGGGTCACCACAGTGTGAATCCCAAACCCTGACCCCAGGGTCACCACAGTGTGAATCCCAAACCCCGACCCCAGGGTCACCACAGTGTGAATCCCAACCCCCGACCCCAGGGTCACCACAGTGTGAATCCCAACCCCCGACCCCAGGGTCACCACAGTGTGAATCCCAAACCCCGACCCCAGGGACACCATAGTGTGAATCCCAAACCCCGACCCCAGGGTCACCGCAGTGTGAATACCAACCCCTGACCCCAGGGTCACCACAGAGTGAATCCAAACCCCGACCCCAGGGTCACCACAGTGTGAATCCCAACCCCTGACCCCAGGGTCACCACAGTGTGAATCCCAAACCCCAGGACCATCACCCCAGGGTCACCACAGTGTGAATCCCAAACCCTGACCACAGGGTCACCACTGTGTGAATCCCAACCCTGACCCCAGGGTTGACCACAGTGTGAATCCCAAACCCTGACCCCAGGGTCACCACAGTGTGAATCCCAACCCATGACCCCAGGGTCACCACAGTGTGAATCCCAACCCCCGACCCCAGGGTCACCACAGTGTGAATCCCAAACCCTGACCCCAGGGTCACCACAGTGTGAATCCCAACCCCCGACCCCAGGGTCACCACAGTGTGAATCCCAAACCCCGACCCCAGGGTCACCACAGTGTGTAACCCGAACCCCGACCCCAGGGTCACCACAGTGTGAATCCCAACCCCTGACCCCAGGGTCACCACAGTGTGAATCCCAAACCCTGACCCCAGGGTCACCACAGTGTGAATCCCAACCCCTGACCCCAGGGTCACCATAGTGTGAATCCCAAACGCTGACCCCAGGGTCACCACAGTGTGAATCCCAAACCCCGACCCCAGGGTCACCACAGTGTGAATCCCAAACCCTGACCCCAGGGTCACCACAGTGTGAATCCCAAACCCCGACCCCAGGGTCACCACAGTGTTAATCCAAAACCCTGACCCCAGGGTCACCACAGTGTGAATCCCAAACCCCGACCCCAGCGTCATCACAGTGTGAATCCCAAACCCCGACCCCAGGGTCACCACAGTGTGAATCCCAATCCCCGACCCCAGGGTCACCACAGTGTGAATCCCAAACCCTGACCCCAGGGTCACAGCAGTGTGAATTCCAAACCCCGACCCCAGGGTCACCGCAGTGTGAATCCCATACCCCGACCCCAGGGTCACCGCAGTGTGAATCCCAAACCCCGACCCCAGGGTCACCACAGTGTGAATCCCAAACCCTGACCCCAGGGTCACCACAGTGTGAATCCCAAACCCCTACCCCAGGGTCACCACAGTGTGAATCCCAAACCCTGACCCCAGGGTCACCACAGTGTGAATCCCAAACCCTGACCCCAGGGTCACCACAGTGTGAATCCCAAACCCTGACCCCAGGGTCACCACAGTGTGAATCCCAAACCCCGACACCAGGGACACCACAGTGTGAATCCCAAACCCCGACCCCAGGGTCATCACAGTGTGAATCCCAAACCCCGACCCCAGGGTCACCACAGTGTGAATCCCAACCCTGACCCCAGGGTCACCACAGTGTGAATCCCAAACCCCCGACCCCAGGGTCACCACAGTGTGAATCCCAATCCCCGACCCCAGGGGCACCACAGTGTGAATCCCAAACCCCGACCCCAGGGTCACCACAGTGTGAATCCCAAACCCCGACCCCAGGGTCACCACAGTGTGAATCCCAAACCCCGACCCCAGGGTCACCACAGTGTGAATCCCAACCCCTGACCCCAGGGTCACGACAGTGTGAATCCCAACCCCTGACCCCAGGGTCACCACAGTGTGAATCCCAAACCCTGACCCCAGGGTCACCACAGTGTGAATCCCAACCCCTGACCCCAGGGTCAGCACAGTGTGAATCCCAACCCCTGACCCCAGGGTCACCATAGTGTGAATCCCAACCCCCGTCCCCAGGGTCACCACAGTGTGAATCCCAACCCCCGACACCAGGGTCATCACAGTGTGAATCCCAACCCCCGACCCCAGGGTCACCACAGTGTGAATCCCAAACCGCGACCCCAGGGTCACCGCAGTGTGAATCCCAAACCCCGACCCCAGGGTCACCGCAGTGTGAATCCCAACCCCTGACTACAGGGTCACCACAGTGTGAATCCCAACCCCTGACCCCAGGGTCACCACAGTGTGAATCCCAAACCCCAACCCCAGGGTCACCACAGTGTGAATCCCAAACCCCGACCCCAGGGTCACCACAGTGTGAATCCCAACCCCTGACCCCAGGGACACCACAGTGTGAATCCCAAACCCCGACCCCAGGGTCACCACAGTGTGAATCCCAACCCCTGACCCCAGGGTCACGACAGTGTGAATCCCAACCCCTGACCCCAGGGTCACCACAGTGTGAATCCCAAACCCTGACACCAGGGTCACCACACACTGTGACAGTGACCACTGAAACACCTGATCCTTGGGTCAACTGATCAAGACCCCTAACCCCATGCTCATCAGACTGTGACCCTTAATTCTGGGACATTGAGACCAGGATCCCAGATCTCAGGCCCCAGGATCCCCCCAATCCTGGGAGAGGGAGGGAGCTTCCTCAGGCTCCCAACTACCCTCCACTGGAATCAGAAACACAAGAGACTGCAGATCCCGTTACCCTTCACCCCACAATGCTCTCTTTGTTTTACTGCCAATGTCTGCCAGAAGTCAAATCTATATAAGGTGAAATATAAGGACTTTCATAATAGGTTTACTTTGAACTTTGAATTGACCTCCTGGGGGGCAAGTCCATGATGCCTGACCCTTTTGGGATCCAGTCAGTGACCCCTGGACCCCTAATGACCCCTGATGCTGGGGTGCTCAGAATGTAACCTCTGACCCCTGGGGTGATTAGTTTGTAACCCATGACCCCTGGCCTGCTCAGCATGTGATTTCTGGGGCTCTCAGACTGACCCCTGACGGTGTGTGCTGACGCGGTGGGGGGGCGTGCAAGGGCACCGGTTGCAGACTGACCTTGATCCAGGGGTGACGGACGCAGAGTTCGGCAGTGAGACGTGCCCTGTGAAAAGGAAGATATCTGTCTGTCAGTCACCGCGTTCTCCAATATAAACCACCCCCACTTCCTCGCCTTGGGACAGGAAGGAGGGGGCCAAAGACAATAGACAATAGGTGCAGAAGTAGACCATTCGGCCCTTTGAACCTGCAATGCCTATCTAAGATCATGGCTGAAAGAGAGAGAGTGCGGAGGGGAGGGAACAGAGTGAGACATCAGTTGTCAGATCAAACTCGGTCTGACCACATCCGCAGTATTGCATGTCATCCCATGATGGGGTGGGGGTGCATTTTGGGGAGGGTGCAGAGGAGGTTTACGAGGATGCTGCCTGGTTTAGAGGGCACGAGCTGTGAGGAGAGGTTGGACCAACTGGGGTTGTTCTCTCTGGAGACTGAGGGAGATCTGACAGAAGTTTATAAGGTTATGAGAAGCAGAGGGAGAGTGGACTGAGTTTTTTCCTAGTGAGAAATGACTAATAGAGGGTTTATGTTTAACAGAGAGGGGAAAGAACGAAGATGTATGGGCAAGGTATTTTTAAACAAAGAGCGGTTGATGTCTGGAATGGTGGCGATGGAGGCAGATACAACGTTGTTTAACAAGTGTTCAGACATCAAGACGTCGCCTGCCCTGCACTCTCTCTGTAACTGTAACGCTTTATTCTGTTCCCCTTTGACGTACTGAGGCATGCGGTAATCTGTCTGGGTGACACACAAACTGGATCGCCCTGGGGATTGTAACACAGGCACCAGTCTCCCCTCCACGGACTCAGGCTTCCTGCACTGCCTCGGTAAGGGAGCCAGCATTATCAACGACCCTTCCCACCCTGGTCCATCTCTCTCCTCACCCCTCCCACAGGTCAGAAGATACAAAAGCCTGAAAGCACGTACACCAGGCTCAAGGACAGCTTCTATCCCACTGTTATCAGACTCCTGATTGTACCTCTCACACACTGAAAGATGGACTGTTGCTCTCCCAATCTCCCTCGATTATCTCTCTAAGGTTTAGAGGTAAACAGACAGATACACGGATAGAAAAGGTTCAGAGGGATACAGACAAGTAAACGGATAGGAAAAGTTTAGAGGAATATGGACAGGTACACGGATAGGAAAGGTATAGAGGGATACGGACAGGTACACGGATGGGAAAGGTTTAGAGGGAAATGGACAGGGACACTGATAGGAAAGGTTTAGAGGGATACGGACAGGGACACGGATAGGAAAGGTTTAGAGGGATACTGACAGGGACACGGATAGGAAAGGTTTAGAGGGATACGGACAGGTACACGGATAGGAAAGGTTTAGAGGGATAGGGACAGGTACATGGATAGGAAAGGTTTAGAGGGATATGGACAGATACACGGATAGGAAAGGTTTAGAGGGATACGGACAGGTACACGGATAGGAAAGGTTTAGAGGAATACGGACAGGTACACGGATAGGAAAGGATTTGAGGGATACGGACAGGTACACAGATAGGAAAGGTTCAGAGGGATACGGGCAGGTACACAGATAGGAAAGGTTTAGAGGGATACGGACAGGTACATGGGTAGGAAAGGATCAGAGGGATATGGACAGGTACACGGATAGGAAAGGTCTGGAGGGATATGGACAGGTACACGGATAGGAAAGGTTCAGAGGGATACGGACAGGAACACAGATAGGAAAGGTTTAGAGGGATACGGACAGGTACACGGATAGGAAAGGTTCAGAGGGATACAGACAGGTACACAGATAGGAAAGGTTTCGAGGGATACGGACAGGTACACGGATAGGAAAGGTTCAGAGGGATACGGACAGGTACAAAGATAGGAAAGGTTTAGAGGGATACGGACAGGTACACGGATAGGAAAGGTTTAGAGGGATACGGACAGGTACATGGGTAGGGAAGGATCAGAGGGATATGGACAGGTACACGGATAGGAAAGGTCTGGAGGGATATGGACAGGTACACGGAAAGGAAAGGTTTAGAGGGATACGGACAGGTACATGGTTAGGAAAGGTTTAGAGGGATACGGACAGGTACACGGATAGGAAAAGTTTAGAGGAATATGGACAGGTACACAGATAGGAAAGGTTTAGAGGGATATGGACAGGGACTCTGATAGGAAAGGTTTAGAGGGATATGGACAGGGACACTGATAGGAAAGGTTAAGAGGGATATGGACAGCAACACGGATAGGAAAGATTCAGAGGGATATGGACAGGTACACGGATAGGAAAGTTTTAGAGGGATATGGACAGGTTCACGGATAGGAAAGGATCAGAGGGATATGGACAGGTATACGGATAGGAAAGGTTCAGAGGGATACGGACAGGTACACGGATAGGAAAGGATCAGAGGGATATGGGCAGGTATACGGATAGGAAAGGTTTAGAGGGATATGGACAGGTACTCGGATAGGAAAAGTTCAGAGGGATATGGACAGGTACACAGACAGGAACGGTTTAGAGGGATATGGACAGGTACACAGACAGGAAAGGTTTAGAGGGATATGGACAGGTACACGGATAGGAAAAGTTCAGAGGGATATGGACAGGTACACAGACAGGAAAGGTTTAGAGGGATATGAACAGGTACACAGATAGGAAAGGTTTAGAGGGATATGGACAGGTATACGGATAGGAAAGGTTTAGAGGGATACGGACAGGTACACGGATAGGAAAGGTTCAGAGGGATATGGACAGGTACACAGATAGGAAAAGTTTGGAGGGATACGGACAGGTACAAGGATAGGAAGGTTTAGAGGGATACGGACAGGTACACAGATAGGAAAGGATCAGAGTGATATGGACAGGTACATGGATAGGAAATGTTTAGAGGGATACGGACAGGTACACGGATAGGAAAGGTTCAGAGGGATACGGACAGGTACACAGATAGGAAAGGTTTAGAGGGATACAGACAGGTACACGGATAGGAAAGGTTTAGAGGGATACGGACAGGTACACGGATGGGAAAGGTTTAGAGGGAAATGGACAGGGACACTGATAGGAAAGGTTTAGAGGGATACGGACAGGGACACGGATAGGAAAGGTTTAGAGGGATACTGACAGGGACACGAATAGGAAAGGTTTAGAGGGATACGGACAGGTACACGGATAGGAAAGGTTTAGAGGGATAGGGACAGGTACATGGATAGGAAAGGTTTAGAGGGATATGGACAGGTACACGGATAGGAAAGGTTTAGAGGGATATGGACAGGTATACGGATAGGAAAGGTTCAGAGGGATACCGACAGGTACACGGATAGGAAAGGTTTAGAGGGATATGGACAGGTACACGGATAGGAAAGGTTTAGAGGGATACCGACAGGTACACGGATAGGAAAGGTTTAGAGGGATACGGACAGGTACACGGATAGGAAAGGTTTAGAGGAATACGGACAGGTACACGGATAGGAAAGGATTTGAGGGATACGGACAGGTACACAGATAGGAAAGGTTCAGAGGGATACGGACAGGTACACAGATAGGAAAGGTTTAGAGGGATACAGACAGGTACACGGATAGGAAAGGTTTAGAGGGATACGGACAGGTACACGGATGGGAAAGGTTTAGAGGGAAATGGACAGGGACACTGATAGGAAAGGTTTAGAGGGATACGGACAGGGACACGGATAGGAAAGGTTTAGAGGGATACTGACAGGGACACGAATAGGAAAGGTTTAGAGGGATACGGACAGGTACACGGATAGGAAAGGTTTAGAGGGATAGGGACAGGTACATGGATAGGAAAGGTTTAGAGGGATATGGACAGGTACACGGATAGGAAAGGTTTAGAGGGATATGGACAGGTATACGGATAGGAAAGGTTCAGAGGGATACCGACAGGTACACGGATAGGAAAGGTTTAGAGGGATATGGACAGGTACACGGATAGGAAAGGTTTAGAGGGATACCGACAGGTACACGGATAGGAAAGGTTTAGAGGGATACGGACAGGTACACGGATAGGAAAGGTTTAGAGGAATACGGACAGGTACACGGATAGGAAAGGATTTGAGGGATACGGACAGGTACACAGATAGGAAAGGTTCAGAGGGATACGGCAGGTACACAGATAGGAAAGGTTTAGAGGGATACGGACAGGTACATGGGTAGGAAAGGATCAGAGGGATATGGACAGGTACACGGATAGGAAAGGTCTGCAGGGATATGGACAGGTACACGGATAGGAAAGGTTCAGAGGGATACGGACAGGAACACAGATAGGAAAGGTTTAGAGGGATACGGACAGGTACACGGATAGGAAAGGTTCAGAGGGATACAGACAGGTACACAGATAGGAAAGGTTTAGAGGGATACGGACAGGTACACGGATAGGAAAGGTTCAGAGGGATACGGACAGGTACAAAGATAGGAAATGTTTAGAGGGATACGGACAGGTACACAGATAGGAAAGGTTTAGAGGGATACGGACAGGTACACAGATAGGAAAGGTTTAGAGGGATACGGACAGGTACATGGGTAGGGAAGGATCAGAGCGATATGGACAGGTACACGGATAGGAAAGGTCTGGAGGGATATGGACAGGTACACGGAAAGGAAAGGTTTAGAGGGATATGGACAGGTACATGGTTAGGAAAGGTTTACAGGGATACGGACAGGTACACGGATAGGAAACGTTTAGAGGAATATGGACAGGTACACAGATAGGAAAGGTTTAGAGGGATATGGACAGGGACTCTGATAGGAAAGGTTTAGAGGGATATGGACAGGGACACTGATAGGAAAGGTTAAGAGGGATATGGACAGCAACACGGATAGGAAAGGTTCAGAGGGATATGGACAGGTACACGGATAGGAAAGTTTTAGAGGGATATGGACAGGTTCACGGATAGGAAAGGATCAGAGGGATATGGACAGGTATACGGATAGGAAAGGTTTAGAGGGATATGGACAGGTACACGGATAGGAAAAGTTCAGAGGGATATGGACAGGTACACAGACAGGAACGGTTTAGAGGGATATGGACAGGTACACAGACAGGAAAGGTTTAGAGGGATATGGACAGGTTCACGGATAGGAAAGGATCAGAGGGATATGGGCAGGTATACGGATAGGAAAGGTTTAGAGGGATATGGACAGGTACACGGATAGGAAAAGTTCAGAGGGATATGGACAGGTACACAGACAGGAACGGTTTAGAGGGATATGGACAGGTACACAGACAGGAAAGGTTTAGAGGGATATGGACAGGTACACGGATAGGAAAAGTTCAGAGGGATATGGACAGGTACACAGACAGGAAAGGTTTAGAGGGATATGAACAGGTACACAGATAGGAAAGGTTTAGAGGGATATGGACAGGTATACGGATAGGAAAGGTTTAGAGGGATACGGACAGGTACACGGATAGGAAAGGTTCAGAGGGATACGGACAGGTACACAGATAGGAAAAGTTTGGAGGGATACGGACAGGTACAAGGATAGGAAGGTTTAGAGGGATACGGACAGGTACACAGATAGGAAAGGATCAGAGTGATATGGACAGGTACATGGATAGGAAATGTTTAGAGGGATACGGACAGGTACACGGATAGGAAAGGTTCCGAGGGATATGGACAGGTACACAGATAGGAAAGGTTTAGAGGGATACAGACAGGTACACGGATAGGAAAGGTTTAGAGGGATACGGACAGGTACACAGATTGGAAAAGTTTGGAGGGATACGGAGAGGTAAAAGGATAGGAAAGGTTTGGAGGGATGTGGACAGGTACACGGATAGGAAAGGTTTAGAGGGATAGGGACAGGGACACGGATAGGAAAGGTTGAGAGGGATATGGACAGGTACACGGATAGGAAAGGTTTAGAGGGATAGGGACAGGTACATGGATAGGAAAGGTTTAGAGGGATACGGACAGGTACACAGATAGGAAAGGTTTAGAGGGATACGGACAGGTACACGGAGAGGAAAGGTTTAGAGGGATATGGACAGGTACACGGATAGGAAAGGTTTAGAGGGTAATGGACAGGTCCGCGTATAGGAAAGGTTTAGAGGGATACGGACAGGTACACGGATAGGAAAGGTTTAGAGGAATACGGACAGGTACACGGATAAGAATGGTTTAGCGGGATATGGACAGGTACACGGATAGGAAAGGTTTAGAGGGATAAGGACAGGTACACAGATAGGAAAGGTTTAGAGGGAAACGGACAGGTCCACGGAGAGGAAAGGTTTAGATGGATACAGACGTATATGGATAGGAAAGATTTAGAGGGATATTGACAGGTACACGGATAGAAAAGGTTTAGAGGGATATGGACTGGTCCACGGATAAGAAAGGTTCAGAGGGATACGGACAGGTACACGGATAGGAAAGGTTCAGAGGGATACGGACAGGTATACAGATAGGAAAGGTTTAGAGTTATACGGACAGGTACATGGGTAGGGAAGGATCAGAGGGATATGGACAGGTACACGGATAGGAAAGGTCTGGAGGGATATGGACAGGTACACGGATAGGAAAGTTTCAGAGGGATACGGACAGGTACACGGATAGGAAAGGTTCAGAGTGATACGGACAGGTATACAGATAGGAAAGGTTTAGAGGGATACGGACAGGTACACGGATAGGAAAAGTTTAGAGGAAATTGGACAGGTACATGGATAGGGAAGGTATAGAGGGCTACAGACAGGTACACGGATGGGAAAGGTTTAGAGGGATATGGACAGGGACACTGATAGGAAAGGTTTAGAGGAATACGGACAGGTACACGGATAGGGAAGGTATAGAGGGCTACGGACAGGTACACGGATGGGAAAGGTTTAGAAGGATATGGACAGGGACACTGATAGGAAAGGTTTAGAGGGATATGGACAGGGACACGGATAGTAATGGATTAGAGGGATATGGACAGCAACACTGATAGGGAAGGTTTAGAGGGATATGAACAGGTTCACGGATAGGAAAGGATTAGAGGGATATGGACAGGTACAGGAAAGGGAAAGGTTTAGAGGGATACGGACAGGTACACGGATAGGAAAGGTTTAGAGGGATACGGACAGGTACACGGATAGGAAAGGTTTAGAGGGATATGAACAGGTTCACGGATAGGAAAGGATTAGAGGGATATGGACAGGTACAGGAAAGGGAAAGGTTTAGAGGGATACGGACAGGTACACGGATAGGAAAGGTTTAGAGGGATACGGACAGGTGCACGGATAGGAAAGGTTTAGAGGGATATGGACAGGGACACTGAAAGGAAAGGTTTAGAGGGATACGGACAGGTACACGGATAGGAAAAGTTTAGAGGAATACGGAGAGGTACACGGATAGGGAATGTATAGAGGGCTACGGACAGGTACACGGATGGGAAAGGTTTAGAAGGATATGGACAGGGACACTGATAGTAATGGATTAGAGGGATATGGACAGCAACACTGATAGGAAAGGTTTAGAGGGATAAGGACAGGTACATGGATAGGAAAGGTTTAGAGGGATAAGGACAGGTACATGGATAGGAAAGGTTTAGAGGGATACGGACAGGTACACGGATAGGAAAGGTTTAGAGGGATACGGGCAGGTACACGGATAGGAAAGGTTTAGAGGGATATCAACAGGTACACGGATAGGAAAGGATTAGAGGGATATGGACAGGTACAGGAAAGGGAAAGGTTTAGAGGGATACGGAGAGGTACACGGATAGGAAAGGTTTAGAGGGATATGGACAGGTACACGGATAGGAAAGGTTTAGAGGGATATGAACAGGTACACGGATAGGAAAGGATTAGAAGGGTATGGACAGGTACAGGAAAGGGAAAGGTTTAGAGGGATACGGACAGGTACACGGATAGGAAAGGTTTAGAGGGATACGGACAGGTACACGGAAAGGAAAGGTTTAGAGGGAGATGGACAGGGACACTGAAAGGAAAGGTTTAGAGGGATACGGACAGGTACACGGATAGGAAAAGTTTAGAGGAATACGGACAGGTACACGGATAGGGAATGTATAGAGGGCTACGGACAGGTACACGGATGGGAAAGGTTTAGAAGGATATGGACAGGGACACTGATAGGAAAGGCTTAGAGGGATATGGACAGCAACACGGATAGGAAAGGTTTAGAGGGATAAGGACAGGTACATGGATAGGAAAGGTTTAGAGGGATAAGGACAGGTATACGGATAGGAAAGGTTTAGAGGGATATGGACAGGTACACGGATAGGAACGGATCAGAGGGATATGGACAGGTATACGGATAGGAAAGGTTTCGAGGGATATGGACAGGTACATGGATAGGAAAGGTTTAGAGGAATATGGACAGGTACACGGATAGGAAAGGTTCAGCGGGATATGGACAGGTATACGGATAGGAACAGTTTAGAGGGATATGGACAGGTACATGGTTAGGGAAGGTTTAGAGGGATACGGACAGGTACACGGATAGGAAAGGTTCAGAGGGATACGGACAGGTACACAGATAGGAAAGGTTTAGAGGGATACAGACAGGTACATGGACAGGAAAAGTTTAGAGGAATATGGACAGGTAAACGGATAGGAAAGGTATAGAGGGATACGGACAGGTACACGGATGGGAAAGGTTTAGAGGGATATGGACAGGGACACTGATAGGAATGGTTTAGAGGGATATGGACAGGGACACTGATAAGAAAGGTTTGGAGGGATATGGACAGGTACATGGTTAGGGAAGGTTTAGAGGGATATGGACAGGGACACTGATAAGAAAGGTTTGGAGGGATACTGACAGGGACACGGATAGGAAAGGTTTGGAGGGATATGGACAGGTACACGGATAGGAAAGGTTTAGCGGGATAGGGACAGGTACACGGATAGGAAAGGTTTAGAGGGATACAGACAGGTACACGGATAGGAAAGGTTTAGAGGGATACGGACAGGTACACGGAGAGGAAAGGTTTAGAGGGATACGGACAGGTACACGGATAGGAAAGGTTTAGAGGGTAATGGACAGGTCCGCGTATAGGAAAGGTTTAGATGGATACGGACAGGTACATGGATAGGAAAGGTTTAGAGGAATACGGACAGGTACACAGATTGGAAAGGTTTAGTGGGATATGGACAGGTATACGGATAGGAACAGTTTAGAGAGATATGGACAGGTACATGAATAGGAAAGGATTAGAGGGATACGGACAGGTACACGGATAGCAAAGTTTTAGAGGGATACGGACAGGTACACGGATAGGAAAGGTTTAGAGGGATACGGACAGGTACACGGAGAGGAAAGGTTTAGAGGGATATGGACAGGTACATGGATAGGAAAGGTTTAGAGGAATGCGGACAGGTACATGGATAGGAAAGGTTTAGAGGAATGCGGACAGGTACACAGGTAGGAAAGGTTTAGTGGGGTACGGAGAGGTATATGGGTAGGGAAGGATCAGAGGGATATGGACAGGTACACGGATAGGAAAGGTTTAGAGGGTAATGGACAGGTACATGGATAGGAAAGGTTTAGAGGGATACGGACAGGTACACGGATAGGAAAGGATTAGAGGGATACGGACAGGTACATGGATAGGAAAGGTTTAGAGGGATACGGACAGGTACACAGATAGGAAAGGTTTAGAGGGATACGGACAGGTACACGGAGAGGAAAGGTTTAGAGGGATATGGACAGGTACACGGATAGGAAAGGTTTAGAGGAATACGGACAGGTACACGGATAAGAATGGTTTAGCGGGATCTGGATAGGTACACGGATAGGAAAGGTTTAGAGGGATAAGGACAGGTAAACAGATAGGAAAGGTTTAGAGGGAAACGGACAGGTACACGGAGAGGAAAGGTTTAGATGGATACAGACGTACATGGATAGGAAAGGTTTAGAGGGATATTGACAGGTACACGGATAGAAAAGGTTTAGAGGGATATGGACTGGTCCACGGATAAGAAAGGTTTAGAGGGATACGGACAGGTACACGGATAGGAAAGGTTCAGAAGGATACGGACAGGTACACAGATAGGAAAGGTTTAGAGTTATACGGACAGGTACATGGGTAGGGAAGGATCAGAGGGATATGGACAGGTAGACGGATAGGAAAGGTCTGGAGGGATATGGACAGGTACACGGATAGGAAAGTTTCAGAGGGATACGGATAGGTACACGGATAGGAAAGGTTCAGAGGGATACGGACAGGTATACAGATAGGAAAGGTTTAGAGGGATACGGACAGGTACACGGATAGGAAAAGTTTAGAGGAATATGGACAGGTAGATGGATAGGGAAGGTATAGAGGGCTACAGACAGGTACATGGATGGGAAAGGTTTAGAGGGATATGGACAGAGAGACGGATAGGAAAGGTTTAGAGGAATACGGACAGGTACACGGATAGGGAAGGTATAGAGGGCTACGGACAGGTACACGGATGGGAAAGGTTTAGAAGGATATGGACAGGGACACTGATAGGAAAGGTTTAGAGGGATATGAACAGGGACATGGATAGTAATGGATTAGAGGGATATGGACAGCAACACTGATAGGAAAGGTTTAGAGGGATAAGGACAGGTACATGGATAGGAAAGGTTTAGAGGGATAAGGACAGGTACAGGGATAGGAAAGGTTTACAGGGATATGGACAGGTACACGGATAGGAAAGGTTTAGAGGGATACGGACAGGTACACGGATAGGAAAGGTTTAGAGGGATATGAACAGGTAAACGGATAGGAAAGGATGAGAGGGATATGGACAGGTACAGGAAAGGGAAAGGTTTAGAGGGATACGGACAGGTACACGGATAGGAAAGGTTTAGAGGGAGACGGACAGGTACACGGATAGGAAAGGTTTAGAGGGATATGGACAGGGACACTGATAGGAAAGGTTTAGAGGGATACGGACAGGTACACGGATAGGAAAACTTTAGAGGAATACGGACAGGTACACGCATAGGGAATGTATAGAGGGCTACGGACAGGTACACGGATGGGAAAGGTTTAGAAGGATATGGACAGGGACACTGATAGGAAAGGTTTAGAGGGATATGGACAGGGAAAAGGATAGTAAAGGATTAGAGGGATATGGACAGCAACACGGATAGGAAAGGTTTAGTGGGATAACGACAGGTACATGGATAGGAAAGGTTTAGAGGGATAAGGACAGGTATACGGATAGGAAAGTTTTAGAGGGATATGGACAGGTACACGGATAGGAACGGATCAGAGGGATATGGACAGGTATACGGATAGGAAAGGTTTCGAGGGATATGGACAGTTACACGGATAGGAAAGGTTTAGAGGAATATGGACAGGTACACGGATAGGAAAGGTTCAGCGGGATATGGACAGGTACACGGATACGAAAGGTTTAGAGGGATACGGACAGGTACACTGATAGGAAATGTTTAGAGGGATACGGACCGGTACATAGATAGGAAAGGTTCAGAGGGATACGGACAGGTACACGGATAGGAAAGATTTAGAGTGATATGGAGAGGTGCACGGATAGGAATAGTTTAGAGGAATATGGAGAGGTGCACGGATAGGAAAGGATCAGAGTGATATGGACAGGTACACGGTTAGTAAATGTTTAGAGGGATACGGACAGGTACATGGATAGGAAAGGATCAGTGATATGGTCAGGTACACGGATAGGAAAGGTTTAGAGGGTAATGGACAGGTCCGTGTATAGGAAAGGTTTAGAGGGATTCGGACAGGGACACGGATAGGAAAGGTTTAGAGCGATACGGACAGGTACACGGATAGGAAAGGTACAGAGGGATACGGACAGGTACACTTATAGGAAAGATTTAGAGGGATACGGACAGGTACATGGGTAGGGAAAGATCTGTGGGATATGGACAGGTACACAGATAGGGATGGTTCAGAGGGATATGGACAGGTACACGGATAGGAACAGTTTAGCGGGATACGGACAGGTACATGGTTAGGAAAGGATTAGAGACATACGGACAGGTACACGGATAGGAAAGGTTTAGAGGGATACGGACAGGTACACGGATAGGAAAAGTTGAGAGTTATACGGACAGGTACATGGGTAGGGAAGGATCAGAGGGATATGGACAGGTAGACGGATAGGAAAGGTCTGGAGGGATATGGACAGGTACACGGATAGGAAAGTTTCAGAGGGATACGGATAGGTACACGGATAGGAAAGGTTCAGAGGGATACGGACAGGTATACAGATAGGAAAGGTTTAGAGGGATACGGACAGGTACACGGATAGGAAAAGTTTAGAGGAATATGGACAGGTAGATGGATAGGGAAGGTATAGAGGGCTACAGACAGGTACACGGATGGGAAAGGTTTAGAGGGATATGGACAGAGAGACGGATAGGAAAGGTTTAGAGGAATACGGACAGGTACACGGATAGGGAAGGTATAGAGGGCTACGGACAGGTACACGGATGGGAAAGGTTTAGAAGGATATGGACAGGGACACTGATAGGAAAGGTTTAGAGGGATATGAACAGGGACATGGATAGTAATGGATTAGAGGGATATGGACAGCAACACTGATAGGAAAGGTTTAGAGGGATAAGGACAGGTACATGGATAGGAAAGGTTTAGAGGGATAAGGACAGGTACAGGGATAGGAAAGGTTTACAGGGATATGGACAGGTACACGGATAGGAAAGGTTTAGAGGGATACGGACAGGTACACGGATAGGAAAGGTTTAGAGGGATATGAACAGGTAAACGGATAGGAAAGGATGAGAGGGATATGGACAGGTACAGGAAAGGGAAAGGTTTAGAGGGATACGGACAGGTACACGGATAGGAAAGGTTTAGAGGGAGACGGACAGGTACACGGATAGGAAAGGTTTAGAGGGATATGGACAGGGACACTGATAGGAAAGGTTTAGAGGGATACGGACAGGTACACGGATAGGAAAACTTTAGAGGAATACGGACAGGTACACGCATAGGGAATGTATAGAGGGCTACGGACAGGTACACGGATGGGAAAGGTTTAGAAGGATATGGACAGGGACACTGATAGGAAAGGTTTAGAGGGATATGGACAGGGAAAAGGATAGTAAAGGATTAGAGGGATATGGACAGCAACACGGATAGGAAAGGTTTAGTGGGATAACGACAGGTACATGGATAGGAAAGGTTTAGAGGGATAAGGACAGGTATACGGATAGGAAAGTTTTAGAGGGATATGGACAGGTACACGGATAGGAACGGATCAGAGGGATATGGACAGGTATACGGATAGGAAAGGTTTCGAGGGATATGGACAGTTACACGGATAGGAAAGGTTTAGAGGAATATGGACAGGTACACGGATAGGAAAGGTTCAGCGGGATATGGACAGGTACACGGATACGAAAGGTTTAGAGGGATACGGACAGGTACACTGATAGGAAATGTTTAGAGGGATACGGACCGGTACATAGATAGGAAAGGTTCAGAGGGATACGGACAGGTACACGGATAGGAAAGATTTAGAGTGATATGGAGAGGTGCACGGATAGGAATAGTTTAGAGGAATATGGAGAGGTGCACGGATAGGAAAGGATCAGAGTGATATGGACAGGTACACGGTTAGGAAATGTTTAGAGGGATACGGACAGGTACATGGATAGGAAAGGATCAGTGATATGGTCAGGTACACGGATAGGAAAGGTTTAGAGGGTAATGGACAGGTCCGTGTATAGGAAAGGTTTAGAGGGATTCGGACAGGGACACGGATAGGAAAGGTTTAGAGCGATACGGACAGGTACACGGATAGGAAAGGTACAGAGGGATACGGACAGGTACACTTATAGGAAAGATTTAGAGGGATACGGACAGGTACATGGGTAGGGAAAGATCTGTGGGATATGGACAGGTACACAGATAGGGATGGTTCAGAGGGATATGGACAGGTACACGGATAGGAACAGTTTAGCGGGATACGGACAGGTACATGGTTAGGAAAGGATTAGAGACATACGGACAGGTACACGGATAGGAAAAGTTGAGAGGGATTCGGACAGGTACACGGATAGGAAGGTTTAGAGGGATACGGACAGGTACTCAGATAGGAAAGGATCAGAGGGATATGGACAGGTACATGGTTAGAAAACGTTTAGAGGGATACGGACAGGTACACTGATAGCAAAGTTTTAGAGGGATATGGACAGGTACACGGATAGGAAAGATTTAGAGGGATACGGACAGGTTCACGGATAGGAAAGGTTTAGAGGGATACGGACAGGTACATAGATAGGAAAGGTTCAGTGGGATAATGACAGGTACACGGATAGGGAAGGTTTAGAGGGATATGGACAGGTACACGTATAGGGAAAGTTTAGAGGGATATGGACAGGTAGACGGTTAGGAAAGGTTTAGAGGGATACGGACAGGTACACGGATAGGAAAGCTTCAGAGGGATACGGACAGGTACACAGATAGGAAAGGTTTAGAGGGATACGGACAGGTACACGTATAGAAACAGTTTAGAGGGATATGGACAGGTACACGGATCGAAACGGTTTAGAGGGATACGGACAGGTACACGGATAGGAAAGGTTTAGAGGGATACGGACAGGTACACGGACACGAAAAGTTTAGAGGAATACGGACAGGTACACGGATAGGAAAGGTTTAGAGGGATACGGACAGGTACACTGATAGGAAATGTTTAGAGGGATACGGACCGGTACATAGATAGGAAAGGTTCAGAGGGATACGGACAGGTACACGGATAGGAAAGATTTAGAGTGATATGGAGAGGTGCACGGATAGGAATAGTTTAGAGGAATATGGAGAGGTGCACGGATAGGAAAGGATCAGAGTGATATGGACAGGTACACGGTTAGGAAATGTTTAGAGGGATACGGACGGGTGCATGGATAGGAAAGGATCAGAGTGATATGGTCAGGTACACGGATAGGAAAGGTTTGGAGGGATATGGACAGGTACATGGATAGTAAAGGTTTAGAGGGATACGGACAGGTACACGTATAGAAATAAGGTTTAGAGTGAAATGGACAGGTGCACTGATAGGAAATGTTTAGAGGGATACGATCCGGTACATAGATAGGAATGGTTCAGAGGGATACGGACAGGTACACGTATAGGAAAGATTTAGAGTGATATGGAGAGGTGCACGGATAGGAAAGATTTAGAGGGATATGGAGAGGTGCACGGATAGGAAAGGTTAGAGGGATACGGACACGTACACGGATAGGAAAGGTTTAGAGGGATATCGTCAGGGACACTGATAGGAAAGGTTTAGAGGGATACTGACAGGTACACGTATAGGAAAGGTTTAGAGCGATAGGGACGGGTATACGGATAGGAAGGATTTAGAGGGATATGAACAGGGACACGGACAGGAAAGGTTTAGAGGGATACGGACAGGGATACGAATAGGAAAGGTTTAGAGGGATATGGACAGGTACATGGATAGGAAAGGATCAGAGTAATATGGTCAGGTGCACGGATAGGAAAGGTTTGCAGGGATATGGACAGGTACACGTATAGGGAAGGTTTAGAGGGATATGGACAGGTACACGGTTAGGAAACGTTCAGAGGGATACGGACAGGTACATGTGTAGGAAAGTATCAGAGGGATACAGACAGGTACACGGATAGGAAAGGTTTGGAGGGATATGGACAGGTACATGGATGGTAAAGGTTTAGAGGAATACGGACAGGTACACGTATAGAAATGGTTTAGAGGGATATGGACAGGTGCACTGATAGGACATGTTTAGAGGGATACGGACCGGTACAGAGATAGGAAAGGTTCAGAGGGATACAGACAGGTACACGTATAGGAAAGATTTAGAGTGATATGGAGAGGTGCACGGATAGGAAAGGTTTAGAGGGATAGGGTCAGGTACACGGATAGGAAAGGTTTAGAGTGATATG
The DNA here is from genome assembly GCF_030144855.1 of Hypanus sabinus. Classification (NCBI taxonomy): domain Eukaryota; kingdom Metazoa; phylum Chordata; class Chondrichthyes; order Myliobatiformes; family Dasyatidae; genus Hypanus; species Hypanus sabinus. Next base: position 2,094 of record NW_026780716.1, on the reverse strand, counting down.
GTCAGGGACACTGATAGGAAAGGTTTAGAGGGATATGGACAGGGACACGGATAGGAAAGTCTTAGAGTGATACGGACAGGGAAATGGATATGAAAGGTTAGAGGGATACGGACAGGTACACGGATAGGAAAGGCTTAGAGGGATACGGACAGGGATACGAATAGGAAAGGTTTAGAGGGATATGGACAGGTACACGGATAGGAAAGGTTCAGAGGGATAATGACCGGTACACGGATAGGGAAGGTTTAGAGGGATATGGAAAGGTACACGTATCGGGAAGGTTTAGAGGGATATGGACAGGTACACAGTTAGGAAAGGTTTAGAGGGATACGGACAGGTACAAGGATAGGAAAGGATCAGAGTGATAGGGACTGGTACACGGATAGGAAGGATTTAGAGGGATACGAACAGGGACACGGATAGGAAAGGTTTAGAGGGATACGGACAGGTACATGTATAAGAAAGTAAAAGAGGGATATGGACAGGTACACGGATAGGAAAGGTTTGGAGGGATATGGACAGGTACATGGATGGTAAAGGTTTAGAGGAATACGGACAGGTACACGTATAGAAATGGTTTTAGAGGGATATGGACAGGTGCACTGATAGGAAATGTTTACAGGGATACGGACCGGTACATAGATAGGAAAGGTTCAGAGGGATACGGACAGGTACACGTATAGGAAAGATTTAGAGTGATATGGAGAGGTGCACGGATAGGAAAGGTTTAGAGGGATACGGTCAGGTACACGGATAGGAAAGGTTTAGAGGGATATGGTCAGGGACACTGATAGGAAAGGTTTAGAGGGATACGGACAGGTACACGGATAGGAAAGGCTTAGAGGGATACGGACAGGGATACGAATAGGAAAGGTTTAGAGGGATATGGACAGGTACACGGATAGGAAAGGTTCAGAGGGTTAATGACAGGTACACGGATAGGGAAGGTTTAGAGGGATATGGAAAGGTACACGTATCGGGAAGGTTTAGAGGGATATGGACAGGTACACAGTTAGGAAAGGTTTAGAGGGATACGGACAGGTACAAGGATAGGAAAGGATCAGAGTGATAGGGACTGGTACACGGTCAGGAAAGGTTTAGAGGGATACGGACAGGTACATGGATAGGAAAGGATCAGAGTGATATGGTCAGGTACACGGATAGGAAAGTATCAGAGGGATATGGACAGGCACACGGATAGGAAAGTTTTAGAGGGATACGGACAGGTACACGTATAGAAATGGTTTAGAGGGATATGGACAGGTGCACTGGTAGGAAATGTTTAGAGGGATACGGACCGGTACAGAGATAGGAAAGGTTCAGAGGGATACGGACAGGTACACATATAGGAAAGATTTAGAGTGATATGGAGAGGTGCATGGATAGGAAAGGTTTAGAGGGATACGGACAGGTACACGGATAGGAAAGGTTTAGAGGGATATGGACAGGGACACTGATAGGAAAGGTTTAGATGGATACTGACAGGGACACGGATAGGAAAGGTTAGAGGGATACGGACAGGTACACGTATAGGAAAGATTTAGAGTGATATGGAGAGGTGCACGGATAGGAAAGGTTTAGAGGGATAGGGTCAGGTACACGGATAGGAAAGGTTTAGAGTGATATGGTCAGGGACACTGATAGGAAAGGTTTAGAGGGATATGGACAGGGACACGGATAGGAAAGGCTTAGAGGGATACGGACAGGGAAATGGATATGAAAGGTTAGAGGGATATGGACAGGTACACGGATAGGAAAGGTTTAGAGGGATACGGCAGGTACACGTATAGAAATGGTTTAGAAGGATATGGACAGGTGCACTGATAGGAAATGTTTACAGGGATACGGACCGGTACATAGATAGGAAAGGTTCAGAGGGATACGGACAGGTACACGTATAGGAAAGATTTAGAGTGATATGGAGAGGTGCATGGATAGGAAAGGTTTAGAGGGATACGGACAGGTACACGGATAGGAAAGGTTTAGAGGGATATGGTCAGGGACATTGATAAGAAAGGTTTAGAGGGATACTGACAGGGACACGGATAGGAAAGTTTAGAGGGATACGGACAGGTACACGGATAGGAAAGGTTT
>NW_026780715.1:0-27837 GCF_030144855.1 Hypanus sabinus | reverse complement strand
GTGTTGCGCAAGACATGGGTCACGGGGGTCACGGGGTCGGGGTGGGCGAACAATGGCGAGCAGTCCGTCCGCCGGTGATGAGGTATGGTTAACCTTTGCCCCGGTCCGTCTGGCTGATAGACAAACCGGCTGCAGGCGTGCGACGCCAGCTTTCCACGTCGCGGGGACTTTCGTAGACTTGCTGGGACCCGACGGGTGCGTCTTGAGACCGGGGTCTCTCTTCCCACCGTTGCGGGCATTTACACCACATGCTGCACCCGCAAGGCTAACAACAATGCGAAGGACCCCACGCTCCCCTCGTACAAACTCTTCTCCCTCCTGCCGTCTGGGAAAAGGCTCCGAAGCATTCGGGCTCTCACAACCAGACTGTGTAACAGTTTCTTCCCCCAAGCTATCAGACTCCTCAATACCAGAGCCTGGACTGACATCTACATCATTTATTATTATATTGAAATTTGTCCTCTACTGTGCCTATTGTCTTGTTTATTAATTATTGTACTGCCCTGCACTGTTTTGTGCACTTTATATAGTCCTGTGCAGGTCTGTAATCTAATGTAGTTTGTATGTTGATTTACGTACTCTAGTGTAGTTTTGTGTTGTTTCAGGTAGTCGACTGTAGTTTTGTGTTGTTTCAGGTAGTCTAGTGTAGTTTTGTGTTCTTCAGGTAGTCTAGTGTAGTTTTGTGTCGTTTCAGGTAGTGAGTGTAGTTTTCTGTTGTTGCAGGTAGTCCTGTGTAGTTTTGTGGTGTTTCAGGTAGTCTAGTGTAGTTTTGTGTTGTTTCAGGTAGTCTGGTGTAGTTTTGTGTTGTTTCAGGTAGTCGACTGTAGTTTTGTGTTGTTTCAGGTAGTCTAGTGTAGTTTTGTGTTGTTTCAGGTAGTCTAGTGTAGTTTTGTGTTGTTTTCAGTAGTCGAGTGTAGTTTTGTGTTGTTTCAGGTAGTCGAGTGTAGTTTTGTGTTGTTTCAGGTAGTCTAGAATAGTTTGGAAAGGCCACAGCTTTCCAAATTCTCATATACCTTATCCCGGTCTATAGTTCCCAGGAATTCTCCTTGTTCTATTCTACTCGCCAGTCGACCAGGACCTTACCTGGAGAGGACGTGCAAATACTGCTCAAGTCCCCAGCAATCTCAGCTCTCATCTAATCGCTTGCCTCCTTCAACAACCTGGGGCAAATCCCATCAGACCATGGGGACTTATCCACCTTAATACTCATTAGGAGCCCCAGTATTTCCTCTTCCGTGACCTCTAAGCGCCCTAACGTGTTTATGTGCTCAGCGCTGATCTCTTGGTCCTCCACATCCCTTTTAGAACAGTACAGGCCATTCGGCCCACAATGTTGTTCCGACCCTCAAACCCTGCCTCCCATATAACCCCCCCACCTTAAATTCCTCCGTATACCTGTCTAGTAGTCTCTTAATCTTCACTAGTGTATCTGCCTCAACCACTGACTCAGGCAGTGCATTCCACGCACCAACCACTCCCTGAGTGAAAAACCTTCCTCTAATATCCCCCTTGAACTTCCCTCCCCTTACCTTAAAGCCATGTCCTCTTGTACTGAGCAGTGGTGCCCTGGGGAAGAGGCGCTGGCTGTCCACTCTGTCTATTCCTCTTAATATCTTGTACATCTCTATCAGGTCTCCTCTCATCCTCCTTCTCTCCAAAGGGTAAAGCCCTAGCTCCCTTAATCTCTGATCATAATCCATACTCTCTAAACCAGGCAGCATCCTGGTAAATCTCCTCTGTACCGTTTCCAATGCTTCCACATCCTTCCTATAGTGAGGCGACCAGAACTGGACACAGTACTCCAAGTTGGCCTAACCAGAGTTTTATAGAGCTGCATCATTACATCGCGTCTCTTAAACTCTATCCCTCGACTTTTGAAAGCTAACACCCCATAAGCTTTCTTAACTACCCTATCTACCTGTGAGGCAACTTTCAGGGATCTGTGGGCATGTACCCCTAGATCCCACTGCTTCTCCGCACGACCAAGTACCTTTACTTTTGGTACACACTACCATTTACTTTGCACTCTGCCTTGGAGTTTGTCTTTCCAAAGTGTACCACCTCACACTTCTCCTGGTTTAACTCCATCTGCCACTTCTCAGCCCACTTCTGCATCCTATCAATGTCTCTCTGCAATCTTCGACAGTCCTCTACACTATCCACAACACCACCAACCTTTGTGCCATTTGTCCCACCCGTCTACCCCCACATCCAGGTCGTCCATAAAGCTCACGAAAAGTAGGGGGTCCCAGAACCGATCCTTGTGGGGCACCGCTAGTCACAACCCTCCACCAGCGTAGTCGCGACCCCCAAGTATAAATCAGCCTTTACTCATGCGTCGTTGTGACGCAAACCGCAATAACTGTGATTGGTCCGCTTGGTAGCATCGCATTTCCTCCTACGCATTTCCGTTGGCTTCTTCTCCGCCATGTTTGTAGGCTGTGCCTACATTGACACGAAATACACGAACCGGATCGTCAAATCTACCTGCCGACATGCGAAAATGTTTGAAATGCATTTCCTCGTCCATGTTTCTCACGAAGAAGCTCAGCACAGTGGCGTAGAAACCCCACCGCCAACTAGCTTTTTGGCGCTCCCCGACGCATGCCCGCTACGGCGTAGGCAGACGCAGTAAACATCAGGGCAACGGCGTAGGCTGCGGCGTAGCCCGTACGCGCAAGTATCAAGTCAGCCTTTCAGACACACCCGCACGAAAATGCCGGCGGAGCTCAGCAGGCCGGACAGCATCGACGGAAATGAATTGAGCAGTCGACGTTTCGGGCCGAGACCCCGTTCATCAGGCCGCCGACTGTTTATTCGTTTCCGTACGGTGGGATTGTCAGGAAGGGCGCTGGGAGCGGACCCAAATGCAAGACACAGACACTGAGCTGCCAGGGACAGGACTAGGCGTGAGAATGAAGCGAGGAAAATGGGGAAGAAAGGACAGTGGACATGACCGGCCCCGGACGAGACAAGGATTCCGGGCCTGGGCTAGGACCTGACTAGGATAGGGAACCAGGACATGGAACTGGGAACTAGGAGCCTGCGGTTGGACACCGAGCCAGAGAGTGGACAAGGACCCAGAACCTGGGTCTTGACTCGGGCTCGGACCCCAGGTCCCGGTGAGGAGAAGTGTCTACCGGAAGAGGAGAGGCACAGGGCTGGACGTGAGACTCCTGGACGGGGCAAGGGAACCTCAGCACAGGACGAGGAAATCCCAGCATCCTGCGGGGCGAAGCACATGGACATGACGTGAGCACAGAGCCTTGGTCGAGGGAGAGACAGGATCATGGCAAACAGAGCCCAGACCCCTCCGGGGGTACAGGACGTAGGGATGGGACTCATCACACAGAACACAGAGACCGGACCCCTCCTTGGGTACAGACACAGGGCTGGGATTCATCACACAGAACACAGAGACCGGACCCCTCCTTGGGTACAGGACGTAGGGCTGGGATTCATCACACAGAACAAAGAGACCGGATCCCTCCTTGGGTACAGGACGTAGGGCTGGGATTCATCACACAGAACAAAGAGACCGGACCCCTCCTTGGGTACAGGACGTAGGGCTGGGATTCATCACACAGAACACAGAGACCGGACCCCTCCTTGGGTACAGGACGTAGGGCTGGGATTCATCACACAGAACACAGAGACCGGACCCCTCCTTGGGTACAGGACGTAGGGCTGGGATTCATCACACAGAACACAGAGACCGGACCCCTCCTTGGGTACAGGACGTAGGGCTGGGATTCATCACACAGAACACAGAGACCGGACCCCTCCTTGGGTACAGGACGTAGGGCTGGGATTCATCACACAGAACACAGAGACCGGACCCCTCCTTGGGTACAGGACGTAGGGCTGGGATTCATCACACAGAACAAAGAGACCGGACCCCTCCTTGGGTACAGGACGTAGGGCTGGGATTCATCACACAGAACAAAGAGACCGGACCCCTCCTTGGGTACAGGACGTAGGGCTGGGATTCATCACACAGAACACAGAGACCGGACCCCTCCTTGGGTACAGGACACAGGGCCGGGACTCATCACACAGAACACAAAGCCGGGACCCCTCCTTGGGTACAGGACGTAGGGCTGGGATTCATCACACAGAACACAGAGACCGGACCCCTCCGGGGGTACAGGACGTAGGGCTGGGATTCATCACAGAGAACACAGAGACCGGACCCCTCCTTGGGTACAGGACGTAGGGCTGGGATTCATCACACAGAACACAGAGACAGGACCCCTCCTTGGGTACAGGACGTGGGGCTGGGATTCGTCACACAGAACACAGAGACCGGACCCCTCCTTGGGTACAGGACGTAGGGCTGGGATTCATCACACAGAACACAGAGACCGGGACCCCTCCTTGGGTACAGGACGTAGGGCTGGGATTCATCACACAGAACAAAGAGACCGGACCCCTCCTTGGGTACAGGACGTAGGGCTGGGATTCATCACACAGAACACAGAGACCGAACCCCTCCTTGGGTACAGGACTTAGGGCTGGGATTCATCACACAGAACACAGAGACCGGACCCCTCCTTGGGTACAGGACGTGGGGCTGGGATTCGTCACACAGAACACAGAGACCGGACCCCTCCTTGGGTACAGGACGTAGGGCTGGGATTCATCACACAGAACACAGAGACGGGACCCCTCCTTGGGTACAGGACGTGGGGCTGGGATTCGTCACACAGAACACAGAGACCGGACCCCTCCTTGGGTACAGGACGTAGGGCTGGGACTCATCACACAGAACAAAGAGCCGGGACCCCTCCTTGGGTACAGGACGTAGGGCTGGGATTCATCACACAGAACACAGAGACCGGACCCCTCCTTGGGTACAGGACGTAGGGCTGGGATTCATCACACAGAACACAGAGACCGGACCCCTCCTTGGGTACAGGACGTAGGGCTGGGATTCATCACACAGAACACAGAGACCGGACCCCTCCTTGGGTACAGGACGTAGGGCCGGGACTCATCACACAGAACACAGAGACGGGACCCCTCCTTGGGTACAGGACGTAGGGCTGGGATTCATCACACAGAACACAGAGCCGGGACCCCTCCTTGGGTACAGACACAGGGCCGGGACTCATCACACAGAACACAAAGCCGGGACCCCTCCTTGGGTACAGACACAGGGCCGGGACTCATCACACAGAACACAAAGCCGGGACCACTCCTTGGGTACGGGACACAGGGCCGGGACTCATCACACAGAACACAAAGCCGGGACCCCTCCTTGGGTACAGACACAGGGCAGGGACTCATCACACAGAACACAAAGCCGGGACCCCTCCTTGGGTACAGAACACAGGGCCGGGACTCATCACACAGAACACAAAGCCGGGACCCCTCCTTGGGTACAGAACACAGGGCCGGGACTCATCACACAGAACACAAAGCCGGGACCCCTCCTTGGGTACAGAACGTAGGGCCGGGACTCATCACACAGAACACAGAGACCGGACCCCTCCTTGGGTACAGGACGTAGGGTTGGGATTCATCACACAGAACACAGAGCCGGGACCCCTCCTTGGGTACAGGACGTAGGGCTGGGATTCATCACACAGAACACAGAGACTGGACCCCTCCTTGGGTACAGGACGTAGGGCTGGGACTCGTCACACAGAACACAGAGACCGGACCCCTCCTTGTGTACAGGACGTAGGGCTGGGATTCATCACACAGAACACAGAGACCGGACCCCTCCTTGGGTACAGGACGTAGGGCTGGGTCTCATCACACAGAACACAGAGCCGGGACCCCTCCTTGGGTACAGGACGTAGGGCCGGGACTCGTCACACAGAACACAGAGACCGGACCCCTCCTTGGGTACAGGACGTAGGGCTGGGATTCATCACACAGAACACAGAGACTGGACCCCTCCTTGGGTACAGGACGTAGGGCTGGGACTCGTCACACAGAACACAGAGACCGGACCCCTCCTTGTGTACAGGACGTAGGGCTGGGATTCATCACACAGAACACAGAGACCGGACCCCTCCTTGGGTACAGGACGTAGGGCTGGGTCTCATCACACAGAACACAGAGCCGGGACCCCTCCTTGGGTACAGGACGTAGGGCCGGGACTCATCACACAGAACACAGAGACCGGACACCTCCTTGGGTACAGGACGTAGGGCCGGGACTCATCACACAGAACACAGAGACCGGACACCTCCTTGGGTACAGGACGTAGGGCTGGGATTCATCACACAGAACACAGAGCCGGGACCCCTCCTTGGGTACAGGACGTAGGGCTGGGATTCATCACACAGAACAAAGAGACCGGACCCCTCCTTGGGTACAGGACTTAGGGCTGGGATTCATCACAGAGAACACAGAGCCGGGACCCCTCCTTGGGTACAGGACGTAGGGCTGGGATTCATCACACAGAACACAGAGACCGGACCCCTCCTTGGGTACAGGACGTAGGGCTGGGATTCATCACACAGAACACAGAGACCGGACCCCTCCTTGGGTACAGGACGTAGGGCTGGGATTCATCACACAGAACACAGAGACCGGACCCCTCCTTGGGTACAGGACGTAGGGCTGGGATTCATCACACAGAACACAGAGACCGGACCCCTCCGGGGGTACAGGACGTAGGGCTGGGATTCATCACACAGAACACAGAGACCGGACCCCTCCTTGGGTACAGGACGTAGGGCTGGGATTCATCACACAGAACACAGAGCCGGGACCCCTCCTTGGGTACAGGACGTAGGGCTGGGATTCATCACACAGAACACAGAGCCCGGACCCCTCCGGGGGTACAGGACGTAGGGCTGGGATTCATCACACAGAACACAGAGACCGGACCCCTCCTTGGGTACAGGACGTAGGGCTGGGATTCATCACACAGAACAAAGAGCCGGGACCCCTCCTTGGGTACAGGACGTAGGGCTGGGATTCATCACACAGAACACAGAGACCGGACCCCTCCGGGGGTACAGGACGTAGGGCTGGGATTCATCACACAGAACACAGAGACCGGACCCCTCCTTGGGTACAGGACGTAGGGCTGGGATTCATCACACAGAACACAGAGACCGGACCCCTCCTTGGGTACAGGACGTAGGGCTGGGATTCATCACACAGAACACAGAGACCGGACCCCTCCTTGGGTACAGGACGTAGGGCTGGGATTCATCACACAGAACACAGAGACCGGACCCCTCCTTGGGTACAGGACGTAGGGCTGGGATTCATCACAGAGAACAAAGAGACCGGACCCCTCCTTGGGTACAGGACGTAGGGCTGGGATTCATCACACAGAACACAGAGACCGGACCCCTCCTTGGGTACAGGACTTAGGGCTGGGATTCATCACAGAGAACACAGAGCCGGGACCCCTCCTTGGGTACAGGACGTAGGGCTGGGATTCATCACACAGAACACAGAGACCGGACCCCTCCTTGGGTACAGGACGTAGGGCTGGGATTCATCACACAGAACACAGAGACCGGACCCCTCCTTGGGTACAGGACGTAGGGCTGGGATTCATCACACAGAACACAGAGACCGGACCCCTCCTTGGGTACAGGACGTAGGGCTGGGATTCATCACACAGAACACAGAGACCGGACCCCTCCGGGGGTACAGGACGTAGGGCTGGGATTCATCACACAGAACACAGAGACCGGACCCCTCCTTGGGTACAGGACGTAGGGCTGGGATTCATCACACAGAACACAGAGCCGGGACCCCTCCTTGGGTACAGGACGTAGGGCTGGGATTCATCACACAGAACACAGAGCCCGGACCCCTCCGGGGGTACAGGACGTAGGGCTGGGATTCATCACACAGAACACAGAGACCGGACCCCTCCTTGGGTACAGGACGTAGGGCTGGGATTCATCACACAGAACAAAGAGCCGGGACCCCTCCTTGGGTACAGGACGTAGGGCTGGGATTCATCACACAGAACACAGAGACCGGACCCCTCCGGGGGTACAGGACGTAGGGCTGGGATTCATCACACAGAACACAGAGACCGGACCCCTCCTTGGGTACAGGACGTAGGGCTGGGATTCATCACACAGAACACAGAGACCGGACCCCTCCTTGGGTACAGGACGTAGGGCTGGGATTCATCACACAGAACACAGAGACCGGACCCCTCCTTGGGTACAGGACGTAGGGCTGGGATTCATCACACAGAACACAGAGACCGGACCCCTCCTTGGGTACAGGACGTAGGGCTGGGATTCATCACAGAGAACAAAGAGACCGGACCCCTCCTTGGGTACAGGACGTAGGGCTGGGATTCATCACACAGAACACAGAGACCGGACCCCTCCTTGGGTACAGGACGTAGGGCCGGGACTCATCACACAGAACACAGAGACGGGACCCCTCCTTGGGTACAGGACGTAGGGCTGGGACTCATCACACAGAACACAGAGCCGGGACCCCTCCTTGGGTACAGGACGTAGGGCTGGGATTCATCACACAGAACACAGAGACCGGACCCCTCCTTGGGTACAGGACGTAGGGCTGGGATTCATCACACAGAACACAGAGACCGGACCCCTCCTTGGGTACAGGACGTGGGGCTGGGATTCGTCACACAGAACACAGAGACCGGACCCCTCCTTGGGTACAGGACGTAGGGCTGGGATTCATCACACAGAACACAGAGACCGGACCCCTCCTTGGGTACAGGACGTAGGGCTGGGATTCATCACACAGAACACAGAGCCGGGACCCCTCTTGGGTACAGGACGTAGGGCTGGGATTCATCACACAGAACACAGAGCCGGGACCCCTCTTGGGTACAGGACGTAGGGCTGGGATTCATCACACAGAACAAAGAGACCGGACCCCTCCTTGGGTACAGGACGTAGGGCTGGGACTCATCACACAGAACAAAGAGACCGGACCCCTCCTTGGGTACAGGACGTAGGGCTGGGATTCATCACACAGAACACAGAGACCGGACCCCTCCTTGGGTACAGGACGTAGGGCTGGGACTCATCACACAGAACAAAGAGACCGGACCCCTCCTTGGGTACAGGACGTAGGGCTGGGATTCATCACAGAGAACAAAGAGACCGGACCCCTCCTTGGGTACAGGACGTAGGGCTGGGATTCATCACACAGAGACCGGACCCCTCCTTGGGTACAGGACGTAGGGCTGGGATTCATCACACAGAACACAGAGACCGGACCCCTCCTTGGGTACAGGACGTAGGGCTGGGATTCATCACAGAGAACAAAGAGACCGGACCCCTCCTTGGGTACAGGACGTAGGGCTGGGATTCATCACACAGAACACAGAGACCGGACCCCTCCTTGGGTACAGGACGTAGGGCCGGGACTCATCACACAGAACACAGAGACGGGACCCCTCCTTGGGTACAGGACGTAGGGCTGGGACTCATCACACAGAACACAGAGCCGGGACCCCTCCTTGGGTACAGGACGTAGGGCTGGGATTCATCACACAGAACACAGAGACCGGACCCCTCCTTGGGTACAGGACGTAGGGCTGGGATTCATCACACAGAACACAGAGACCGGACCCCTCCTTGGGTACAGGACGTGGGGCTGGGATTCGTCACACAGAACACAGAGACCGGACCCCTCCTTGGGTACAGGACGTAGGGCTGGGATTCATCACACAGAACACAGAGACCGGACCCCTCCTTGGGTACAGGACGTAGGGCTGGGATTCATCACACAGAACACAGAGCCGGGACCCCTCTTGGGTACAGGACGTAGGGCTGGGATTCATCACACAGAACACAGAGCCGGGACCCCTCTTGGGTACAGGACGTAGGGCTGGGATTCATCACACAGAACAAAGAGACCGGACCCCTCCTTGGGTACAGGACGTAGGGCTGGGACTCATCACACAGAACAAAGAGACCGGACCCCTCCTTGGGTACAGGACGTAGGGCTGGGATTCATCACACAGAACACAGAGACCGGACCCCTCCTTGGGTACAGGACGTAGGGCTGGGACTCATCACACAGAACAAAGAGACCGGACCCCTCCTTGGGTACAGGACGTAGGGCTGGGATTCATCACAGAGAACAAAGAGACCGGACCCCTCCTTGGGTACAGGACGTAGGGCTGGGATTCATCACACAGAACACAGAGACCGGACCCCTCCTTGGGTACAGGACGTAGGGCCGGGACTCATCACACAGAACACAGAGACGGGACCCCTCCTTGGGTACAGGACATAGGGCTGGGATTCATCACACAGAACACAGAGCCGGGACCCCTCCTTGGGTACAGGACGTAGGGCTGGGATTCATCACACAGAACACAGAGACCGGACCCCTCCTTGGGTACAGGACGTAGGGCTGGGATTCATTACACAGAACACAGAGACCGGACCCCTCCTTGGGTACAGGACGTAGGGCTGGGATTCATCACACAGAACACAGAGCCGGGACCCCTCCTTGGGTACAGGACGTAGGGCTGGGATTCATCACACAGAACAAAGAGCCGGGACCCCTCCTTGGGTACAGGACGTAGGGCTGGGATTCATCACACAGAACACAGAGACCGGACCCCTCCTTGGGTACAGGACGTAGGGCTGGGATTCATCACACAGAACACAGAGCCGGGACCCCTCCTTGGGTACAGGACGTAGGGCTGGGATTCATCACACAGAACAAAGAGACCGGACCCCTCCTTGGGTACAGGACGTAGGGCTGGGATTCATCACACAGAACACAGAGACCGGACCCCTCCTTGGGTACAGGACGTAGGGCTGGGATTCATCACACAGAACAAAGAGACCGGACCCCTCCTTGGGTACAGGACGTAGGGCTGGGATTCATCACACAGAACACAGAGCCGGGACCCCTCCTTGGGTACAGGACGTAGGGCTGGGATTCATCACACAGAACAAAGAGACCGGACCCCTCCTTGGGTACAGGACGTAGGGCTGGGATTCATCACACAGAACAAAGAGACCGGACCCCTCCTTGGGTACAGGACGTAGGGCTGGGATTCATCACACAGAGACCGGACCCCTCCTTGGGTACAGGACGTAGGGCTGGGATTCATCACACAGAACACAGAGACCGGACCCCTCCTTGGGTACAGGACGTAGGGCTGGGATTCATCACACAGAACACAGAGACCGGACCCCTCCTTGGGTACAGGACGTAGGGCTGGGATTCATCACACAGAACACAGAGACCGGACCCCTCCTTGGGTACAGGACGTAGGGATGGGATTCATCAGACAGAACAAAGAGACCGGACCCCTCCTTGGGTACAGGACGTAGGGCTGGGATTCATCACACAGAACACAGAGACCGGACCCCTCCTTGGGTACAGGACGTAGGGCTGGGATTCATCACACAGAACAAAGAGACCGGACCCCTCCTTGGGTACAGGACGTAGGGCTGGGATTCATCACACAGAACACAGAGACCGGACCCCTCCTTGGATACAGGACGTAGGGCTGGGATTCATCACACAGAACACAGAGACCGGACCCCTCCTTGGGTACAGAACGTAGGGCTGGGATTCATCACAGAGAACAAAGAGCCGGGACCCCTCCTTGGGTACAGGACGTAGGGCTGGGATTCATCACACAGAACAAAGAGACCGGACCCCTCCTTGGGTACAGGACGTAGGGCTGGGATTCATCACACAGAACACAGAGACCGGACCCCTCCTTGGGTACAGGACGTAGGGCTGGGATTCATCACACAGAACAAAGTGACCGGACCCCTCCTTGGGTACAGGACGTAGGGCTGGGATTCATCACACAGAACACAGAGACCGGACCCCTCCTTGGGTACAGGACGTGGGGCTGGGATTCATCACACAGAACACAGAGACCGGACCCCTCCGGGGGTACAGGACGTAGGGATGGGACTCATCACACAGAGCGCTGAACACGACGAGACAGTTCTCAACGCTAGGTAGCGGCAAAACGGCCGGACCTACCTGGCGAAGGCGTGGACACAGAGAGACAGGTCCAAACAGGGCGAGGCTCCAGGCAGAGACGAGGCGAGGCGAGGCGAGGGTCCAGGCAGAGACGAGGCGAGGCGAGGCGAGGGTCCAGGCAGAGACGAGGGGAGGCGAGGCGTCAGGCAGAGGTAAGGCGAGGCGAGGCGAGGGTCCAGGCAGAGACGAGGCGAGGCGAGGCGTCAGGCAGAGGTAAGGCGAGGGTCCAGGCAGGACGAGGGGAGGCGGGGCTCCAGGCAGAGGCGAGGTGAGGCGAGGGTCCAGGCAGGACGAGGTGAGGCGAGGGTCCAGGCAGGACGAGGTGAGGCGAGGGTCCAGGCAGGACGAGGGGAGGCGAGGCGTCAGGCAGAGGTAAGGCGAGGTGAGGCGAGGGTCCAGGCAGGACGAGGGGAGGCGAGGCTCCCGCAGGAAGGTGAAGGGAAGTGTTGCGGACAGGGGGTTTGTACAGGAACAATCCAGCAGCCAGAGGCTGAATCCTGAAGCAATTCACGAAGCCAGCCCAAATAAGAATCAGCTGCCTCAACAGAAAGTGGGGAAAACCAGAAAACCTGGAACAAGGAGCATCGACCGGACCATGAACCCGGAGTGCAGATTTCACGGACCCGACCATGACAGAGGTATGCGTACTTTGATAATAAAACTACCCTGAACTTTCCAACTTGCAGCGCGTCCTTAAGCATTCAGGGATTTTATCGGAATATATATATTTAATTTCTTGGTGAAACGGCTCAGGATAGGCCTTTCCAGTCCTTCGACCTGCGCCGCCCAGCAACCGCTCCCACCCCTCCCTCCCGATGTTTTACCCTCGCCCAGAGCACACACAAAACGCTGGCGGGACTTAGCAGGCCAGGCGGCATCGGTGGGAAAAGAGTAAGGACGTTAGGAACTCAGTCATGAAGGGGCTCGGCCCGAAACGTCGACTGTCCGCTCTCTTCCATAGATACCGCCCGGCCCGCTGACTTCCTGCCGCGTTTTGCGTGTATTGCAAAATAATTATTACTCCGGTTCCGATGCAACACAAAAAGAATCCACGATAATAATACAAACACAACAACAGCAACAACAACAACAACAACAACAACAATAATAATAATAATAATAATAATAATAATAATAATAATAAAACTTGGCTCGTCGCCGAGTGGTTAGGGCGTCGGTCCGGTGATCTGAAGGTGGCCGGTTCGAGCCTCGGCTGAGACAGTGTGTTGTGTCCTTGAGCAAGGCACTTAACAACACAGTGCTCTGCGACGACACCGGTGCCAAGCTGCATGGGTCCTAATGCCCTTCCCTCGGACAACATCGGTGGCGTGGAGAGGGAAGACTTACAGCTTGGGGCGACCGCCGGTCTCCCATACAACCCTGCCCGGGCCTGCGCCCTGGAAAAACCTTCCAAAGAGCGACTGACGGCTGCTTATTTAATAATAAAGCGCAATAAATGCTGTATACTCTACCCGGTTACCAGACTCCCTTGCAATGAGTAGGTCTGTCCGAGCGGCGGGTAGGACAGGTTTTTCGCGGTAACTCGTCCAGTTGGCAATGCTAAACGAGTTTACAGATTTGACGCAGAGAGCTCAGGCGGCGCAGTGGAGTTAGTCAGACAGCAGAGGGCGCGCTGAGCTGCTGTCCGCCTGGAGCGGGGGCTCCCCAACTTTTTCTGATGTCCGTGGGGACAACAGGCATCACCCTAACTTGGGAACTCCTGACCCAGAGCTTCGGCAGCTCAGACGGCAGAGCATCGGACTCCCAATTCAGACAACGCCTGCGGAACTCGGCGGGCCCGGCAGTTCCCATGGAAATGAATAAACAGTCGACGTTTTTGTTCCGGGCCGAGACCATGCAGAAGGAGCGGACAGAAAGGGTAAGGAACCCAGTACAAGAAGTTGTTGGGGGTCGGGGGTGGGGGGTGTCCGGGAGAGGGGAAGAAGTTGAAGCTGGAAGGGGATAGGTGAGGGGAGGGAGGGATGAAGCAAAGAGCTGCGAGGTGATAGGCGGAAGAGGTAAAGGGGTGGAGAAGAGGGAATCTGATAGGAGAGGAGAGGGGACCACGGGAGAGAGGGGGAAGGGCACCGGGGTAGGGGGGGTTGAAGGGCAGGTGAGGAGAAGGGATTTAAGGACGGCGGCAGAGCGGGGGGGGGGGAATTGAGGGAGTGGGAGGGGAGAAATTACCTCGTTGGAGCAATCGATGCCCATGCCACTAGGGTTGGGGGAGAACCAGAGGGAATGTGAGGTGTTGCTCCACCTATCACCGGCCCGTAACCCTCACTTCACCCGCCGCTTGCCCCTCGCCTGGCTTCACCTAACGCATGGTACCCCTTCCTCTCCCCCTCCCTTCCCCACCTTTCCTCATCCCCCTTCCCTTCCAGCCCCCGGCGAAGGGTCTCTCCACTCGACGCGCTCCGAGTCGCCGGGCTCACCCAGCATTTTTTGGGCGCCGCTCCGGGTTTCCGGCACCTTGTGGGGGAACATAGCGCACGGCGCCTTTCGTTATGTTCTGCCGCAACAGGTAATTAATTCGCCGTCTACCTCGATATGGCTGGCGCGCCATCTGACCATGGGGCAGAATTAGGCCACTCGGCCTGTCCCCCGCTCAACCCCACCCTCCCGCCTTCTCGGCGCCATCTTCCAGGCCAAGGTTAAAACCAGAGCCCTTCAACCCCCGGCATGCACAAGCAAAGGGGAAGTTCTGCCGAGGCCGGAGCCCCCTGGGCGAGCGACGCACGGCAAGATGCCGGCTGGCCCGCCGGGTTCCTCCAGTTCCACAGATTCACCACCCTCCGACTGGAGGCATCCTCACCCCGGGAGATCAGTAATCCGGGCACCTTCTCCGCCGCCTCCGCAATGTTCTTGGTGGCTCCTCTGCGCCGCAGTTCCTTTACTCCGCGGTCCGCTGCCAGGAATGGCCAGCCAAGCCCCGGGCACCCGGCCTCGACCGGCCCACGGCGAGCTCTCCAGCCGTCGCCCCGGCACTCCGCGGTCCGCTGCCAGGAATGGCCAGCCAAGCCCCGGGCACCCGGCCTCGACCGGCTCACGGCGAGCTCTCCAGCCGTCGCCCCGGCACTCCGTGTAGGCAGCCCTCTTGCGCCCGTTAGCCTCTTCAATCCGGTCTTCCCAGGGGACCACTGGCTTTGGAGACTCCCTGTCCGGGCGGGGCGGAGCGGCAGCGATGATCTCCGGGGACTTGACCTGCCTCCCTCGGCCGGCTGGCGGCAGCCAGTCTCCTGCAGTGGCAAGAAGCCCTCCCGAGGAGCTGGGCCGATGCTGAGCCTTCCGCGCCCGCTCCGATGAAGGTGACGGACCGTCTGGGGGCCGCGCTGATTGCCTCCGCCATTGACCTTAGGACTTGGGTCATGGCGCCGGCGGTATCTCCCTTCCGCTCAACGCCTTCGGGCAGCAACTGCGGAGATGCTCCAAAGTGCCCCTCTCCCGGCACGGTAGGCATGCTGGAGTGTTTGGCCACGCCCCTCCTTGGCCGGGCTTGGGAGAACGTCACTGATTGGATGAGAAACCTGATGCGCAATGGTCTGGGGTGAGCTTGCGGGGTTCCGCCTGCTCCAGGCCGACCATCTCGCCGCGTCGGTCTTCCTCCCCCTACGGGGCTCCTCCCCCGTCCTGAACCCGTTGACGCTTCTCCTTCCCCCGCGGGTTTTGTTGTACCGGGGTTGGGGGGGGGGGGGGTGGGAGGGGAAAGACGAGTCCTGCCCGCCCCGCCGCCACAGTGCCCACCAAAAGGAAGATCTTTACCGGAAGGTCTTCCAGCAAGTCTTGAAGAAGGGTCTCAGCCTAAACCGTGGACGGCTTATTCCTTTCCGTAGACGCCGCCCGACCTGCGGAGTCGACCCGGCGTTGTGTGCGTGTGCGCGCTGCTACTGGTTTGCATTTCCAGCGTCTGCGGATCTCCTGGTGCCCAGGATCTTCGCTGGGGCATCACGGGACGCCGGGTATCCCATCATCCCGACCCCGCCGCCAGATTCAGGCTCAGGGCTCTGCGGACAGTCAGCCAGGCGGGCGCGGACGGCCAGACGAGGCATCGTTTCCCCGAGGCCAGGCTGCGCCGCGCAGCGCACACGGAGCGGCCATCCCGCGCGTACTGCCACGGGACAATACCAGCCCGCGGCGCCTGAAGGCGGACGGGTTGACATCATGAACGCGGGGCAGATGTATGACGGACGCGACGGTAATAAAGCCAGCAGGCGCACAAGCACGCGAAATGCTGGAGGAATTCACTCGGCAGGCCAGGCAGCATCTGCGGGAAAAGAGGGAGGAGTCGAGGTTGCGGGGACCGAGACCCTTCGGCAGGACCGGAGTGAAAAAACAAAGCCGAGGAGCGGATTTACAAGGGAGGTGGAGGGGCGAGAGAAACACAGGGTGGCTGGTGAAACCGGAAGGCGGGGAGGGTAGGGGTGCAGCATAGAGCTGGGAAGTTGATGGGTGAAAGAGATACGGGGCTGGAGACGGGGGAATCTGATAGCAGAGGACAGAAGGCCACGGGAGAAGGTGGGGGGGGGGGTGGTGGTCGGAGTGTAGAGGAACGCCAGCTATTTCTTTAGCTTGCAGGGTCTGTTTCCGCCCTGCAATAATACACGTCACGTCGCGGGTCATTGATTAAAAGCTTGATTTTCCGATTCGCTGTGGCTCGGTCCGCGTGAGAAGGACTTCGCCGTTTCGCAGACGGAGTCTCACCGGTGCAGAGGGGTCAGCCGGCCAGCAGAGGGCGCGCTGGCTGCTGTGACGCGGAGACCGGATAGTTCAAGTTCAAGTTGCTTTTATTGTCATTTCGACCATAAACTGCCGGTAGGGTACACAGTAAAAACTAAACAACGTTCCTCCAGGACCCTGGTGCTACCTGAAACAACACAAAACTACACTCGACTACCTGAAACAACACAAAACTACACCAGACTACCTGAAACAACCCAAAACTACACTAGACTACCTGAAACAACACAAAAGTACACTAGACTACGTGAAACAACACAAAACTACACTAGACTACCTGAAAGAACACAAAAGTATACCAGACTACCTGAAACAACACAAAACTTCACTAGACTACGTGAAACAACACAAAACTACACTCGACTACCTGAAACAACACAAAACTACACTCGACTACCTGAAACAACACAAGGCTACAATGACTACGTAAAACAACACAAAACTACACTAGACTACCTGAAACACCCCAAAACCTACACTCGACTACATGAAACAACACAATACTACACTAGACTACCTGAAACAACATAAAACTACACTCCACTACCTGAAACAACACAAAACTACACTAGACTACCTGAAAGAACACAAAACTGCACTAGACTACCTGAAACAACATAAAACTTCACTAGACTACCTGAAACAACACAAAACTACACTCCACTACCTGAAGGTGGGGGGGGGGGTGGTGGTCGGAGTGTAGAGGAACGCCAGCTATTTCTTTAGCTTGCAGGGTCTGTTTCCGCCCTGCAATAATACACGTCACGTCGCGGGTCATTGATTAAAAGCTTGATTTTCCGATTCGCTGTGGCTCGGTCCGCGTGAGAAGGACTTCGCCGTTTCGCAGACGGAGTCTCACCGGTGCAGAGGGGTCAGCCGGCCAGCAGAGGGCGCGCTGGCTGCTGTGACGCGGAGACGGATAGTTCAAGTTCAAGTTGCTTTTATTGTCATTTCGACCATAAACTGCCGGTGGGGTACACAGTAAAATCTAAACAACGTTCCTCCAGGACCCTGGTGCTACCTGAAACAACACAAAACTACACTCGACTACCTGAAACAACACAAAACTACACTAGACTACCTGAAACAACACAAAACTACACTCGACTACCTGAAACAACACAAAACTACACTCGACTACCTGAAACAACACAAAACTACAGTAGACTACCTGAAACAACACAATACTACACTCGACTACCTGAAAAACACAAAACTACACTAGACTACCTGAAACAACATAAAACTACACTCCACTACCTGAAAGAACACAAAACTACACTAGACTACCTGAAACAACACAAAACTACACTAGACTACCTGAAACAACACAAAACTACACTCCACTACCTGAAACAACACAATACTACACTCGACTACCTGAAAAACACAAAACTACACTAGACTACCTGAAACAACATAAAACTACACTCCACTACCTGAAACAACACAAAACTACACTCCACTACCTGAAACAACACAAAACTACACTCGACTACCTGAAACAACACAAGGCTACAATGACTACGTAAAACAACACAAAACTACACTAGACTATGTGAGACAGCACACGGCTGCACTAGACTACAGAAAGAAACATACAAACTACATTAGACTACAGACCTACACGGGACTATATAAAGTGCACAAAACAGTGCAGGACAGTACAATAATTAATAAACAAGACAATAGGCACAGTCGTGGACAAATTTCAATATAATAATAAATGATGTGGATGTCAGTCCAGGCTCTGGGGATTGAGGAGTCTGATAGCTTGGGGGAAGAAACTGTTACACAGTCTGGTTGTGAGAGCCCGAATGCTTCGGAGCCTTTTCCCGGACGGCAGGAGGGAGAAGAGATTGTATGAGGGGTGCGTGGGGTCCTTCATAATGCTGTTTGCTTTGCGGGTGCAGCGTGTGGTGAGAACATCTGCCAGCTGGTCTACACACCCTCCGAGCACTCTGCCAGGAACATTGTCTGGCCCAGCAGCCTTCCGTGGGTTGACCCTGCACACAGTTTTCCCCACGTCGGGCCACGGTGAGACACGGCGCCTGGTCATTCGGAGGAGGAGTGGTCCTCCGCACCGCCTCGAAGCGAGCGGAGAAGTTGTTCAACGCATCTGGGAGCCAGCCACGCTCGACGCAAAACGCTGGAGGACCTCAGGCAGGCCGGGGAGCATCGATGGAAACAGTCGACGTTTCGGAGTCCTGGTGTGCGACTGGATCGCTCAGTCAGGGTTTAATTCCCTGCTCAGTCGCTGTCGTTATATGGCAGATTGAAACCCCGCCCGCCCGCTCTCATGACCACATCTGCAAAATTTCCGAGCGGAACCAACGCTCTGCGTGTTCCTAACTGTTTTAAATTCTTTCTCTTGACATGGCGTCATTTGGTGCGCCGATGACGTAGAGTAGCGTGCTCAGTTCTGGAGATCCGCATCCCGGGCAGGGCCGCGGGAGCTTCGGGGCGGGGAGGGGGGAGAGAGAGAGAGAGAGGGGAGAGAGAGAGAGAGAGAGAGAGAGAGAGAGAGAGAGAGAGAGAGAGAGAGAGAGAGAGAGAGAGAGAGGAGGATAGATAGAGAGAGAGAGAGAGAGAGAGAGAGAGAGAGAGAGAGAGAGAGAGAGAGAGGAGAGATAGAGAGAGCGAGAGAGAGAGAGGAGAGATAGATAGATAGATAGAGAGAGAGAGAGAGAGAGAGAGAGAGAGAGAGAGAGAGAGAGAGAGAGAGAGAGAGGAGATAGAGAGAGAGAGAGGGGAGCGAGAGAGAGAGAGAGAGAGAGAGAGAGACAGAGAGAGAGAGAGAGAGAGAGAGAGAGGAGATAGAGAGAGAGACGGAGAGAGAAGAAGTGGTTTATCAGGAAGCTGCCTGGATTACGAGGATGGGTTGAGCGAACGGCCGTCGGGCTTCCCTCTGTGGAGAATAAATGGAGGGTGAGAGGTGACTTAATCGAGGCGTGCGGGATGAACGGCCAGAGGCGGTTTCACTCTCTGAGTAAAAAACTTACCCCTGACATCTCCTCTGTACCTACTCCCCAGCACCTTAAACCTGTGCCTCTCATGCCAGACATTCCAGCCCTGGGAAAAAGCCTCTGACTATCATCGCGATCAATCCCTCTCATCACCTGGAGCATCACTTCAGATCTGCCTCCACAGCCACCCCTGGCACCCATCACTCTCTATGTCAAATAAATACTTGCCCCGCACATCTCTTTTAGAAATTTCTTCCTCCCCCGCGGGAGTGAGACGCTTCAAACCTGGGAAACAGACAGCGACGGTGTTTCGCTACCGATGGCTTCACTGATCTTACGGCCTTTCATCAGATCTACTCTCAGGTGCCGCCTCTCCCGCTAAAAAACAACCCACGTCTGCCCATCCTCTTCACACAGAACGTGCCTTCTAGTCCAGTGGGATCCTGCTCAACCTCCGTTCAGGATCTGACACCATATCACCGGAAGACATGGGAGCAGAATTCGGCCATTTGGCCCATCGAGTCTGCTCCGCCATTCAATCATGGCTGATCATTTCCACCCTCCTTTCCCCGGCTTTCACCCCATAACCTTTGATTCCATGTCCAATCAAGAACCCATCAATCTCTGCCTTAAATACACCCAACGACCCGGCCTCCACAGCCGCCCGTGGGAACAAATTTCACAGATTCACCACCTTTGGCTGCAGAAGTTTCTCCGCAACTCTGTTTGAAATGGACGCCCCTCTATCCTGAGGCTGCGCCCTCTCGTCCTGGACCCCCTCCCCCCATCCTTTCCACGTCTACCAAATCCAGGCCTTTCAATATTCGAAAGCTTTCAATGAGATTCCCCCCCCCCCATCCTTCTGAATTGCACAGAGTACAGACCCAGAGCCACCAAACGTTCCTCGCGTGATAACCCTTTCGTTCCCGGAGGGATGGTAGCTATCCTTCAGCTTGCTGGTACGTGCATTGAAGCCTCTGCATTTTCTGTCCAATTAGGGGCTGGGAGGAATGTCGACGTGGGCGGAGGCCATGGAGGGGAGGGTTGTTTCCGGGATGCGCTGTGCCCACAACTCTCTGCACTTTTTTTTTTGGTCGCCTTTCATGTGTTACTCAGTCGCGATGCATCCGGATTGGCCGGTTTCACCGGCGTGTCTGCAAAAATTGGTGGCGTCGTTGGCGGCGAGCGCTTTTACGATTAAAAGAAGGCGACCGGCTGATGAACTCTGGCAGCTTTGGTCGGTCTGTCTGTCTTCTCTTTCCCGATAAAAAACGCTGCCGCGAGCATCTCCTCTGAAATGACTCCCACTTGTCTTACGTGCTGGAAACGTGATTCTGAAGAAAAGTCAGCGCCCGAACGGGGACTTGAACCCTGGACCCTCAGATTAAAAGTCTGATGCTCTACCGACTGAGCTACCCGGGCTCCCGAGGGGTGACACGAGCGCCCTCTACTGCCGGGTGCGCCCCGCTACGTCGAATGTGTTCTTTGCTGTGAGCATTTTGGAGATAGTGATCACAATTCTATCTCCTTTACCGTGGCATTGGAGAGGGATAGGAACAGACAAGTTAGGAAAGCGTTTAATTGGAGTAAGGGGAATACGAGGCTATCAGACAGGAATTTGGAAGCATAAATTGGGAACAGGGCAATGTACGGCCGAAATGTGGCAAATGTTTAGCGGTATTTGAGTGGCGTTCTGCACAGGTACGTTACAATGAGACAGGAAAAGGACGGTAGGGTGCAGGAACGGTGCTGTGCAAACGCTGTTGGAAATCTAGTCAAGAAGAAAAGTGTCATGGGTGGGGGGGGGGCGTTTGGAATGGACCCAAATGCAGGGCCCAGACACAGGAACAGGACGGGACAAAACTAAAGGTCGCAGACAGCAGGACCAGGACGAGAGACTGGGAACTAGGAACCTGGGCTTGAACTCCGAGCCGGAGACTGGACAAGGACCCAGAACCTGGGTCTAGACTCGGGCTCGGGCCCCCAAACCCAGGCGAAGACGTGACGAGGCCTGGGTTCTTAAGGCTTGGGGTCGTGAGGCTTGAGGCTGGGGTCTTGACAGATTCTGGAAAGGAGTAATAATAACAGGTACGTTGCAATGAGACAGGGAAAGGACGGTAGAGTACAGTAACCGTGGGCGTAGAATGGCTGTTGTAAATCTAGTCAAGAAGAAAAGAAAAGCTTACAAAAGGTTCAGAATGATAGAGATCCAGAAGAATTTGAGGCTAGCAGGAAGGAGCTTAAGAATGAAACTAGGAGAGCCAGAAAGGGTCATGAGAACGCCTTGGCGAGCAGGATTAAAGAAAACCCCGAGGCATTCTATAACTATGTGGAGAGCAGGAGGATAAGACATGAAAGAATAGGACCAATCAAGTGTGAGAGTGGAGCAGTGTGTATGGAAGCGGAGGAGATTGCGGAGGTACTTAATTCATCTCGGTGTTCTTGTACATCAGTCAATGAAAGCAAGCATGCAGGTACAGCAGGCAGTGAAGAAAGCTAATGACATGCTGGCCTTTATAACAAGAGGAAATGAGTATAGGAGTAAAGAGGTCCTTCTGCAACTGTACGGGGCCCTAGTGAGACAGCACCTGGAGTATTGTGTGCAATTTTGGTCTCCAAATTTGAGGAAGGACATTCTTGCTATTGAGGGAGTGCAGCGTTGGTTCACAAGGTTAATTCCCGGAATGGCGGGACTGTCATATGTTGAAAGATTGGAGAGACTGGGCTTGTATACACTGGAATTTAGAAGGATGAGAGGGGATCTGATTGAGACATATAAGTTTATTAAGGGATTGGACACACTAGAGGCAGGAAGCATGTTCCCGCTGATGGGTGAGTCCAGAACCAGAGGCCACAGTTTGAGAATAAGGGGTAGGCCATTAAGAACAGAGATGCGGAAAAACTTTTCCACCCAGAGAGTAGTGGATATGTGGAATGCTCTGCCCCAGAAGGTAGTGGAGGCCAAGTCTCTGGATGCATTCAAGAGAGAGTTTAATAGAACTCTTATAGATAGCGGGGTCAAGGGATATGGGGAGAGGGCAGGAACGGGGTACTGATTGTGGACGATCAGCCATGATCACAGTGAATGGCGGTGCTGGCTAGAAGGGCCGAATGGTTTACTCCTGCACCTACTGTCTGTTGTCTATTAATACTTTGCTTCTGTATTCACTACGGAAAAGGACTTTGGCGATTGTAGGGGTGACTTACAGCAGACTGACAAGCTGGAGCATGCAGACATTAAGAAAGAGGGTGTGCTGGAGCTTTTGGAAAGCATCAAGTTGGAGACGAGGTTCACTTTGGCTCTGACAATGATCTTCTCATCAACAATGGGGACGGGAGAAGGTTCCGGAGGGTTGGAGGGTTGCGGATGTCTTTCCTTTATTCAAGAAAGGGAGTACAGGGAACCCAGGAAGTTATAGACCCGTGAGTCTAACGTCCGTGGTTGGTACACTGATGGAAAAGACCCTGAGAGTCAGGATTTATGAACATTTGGAGACGCATAATTTGATCAGGAATAGTCAACATGGGTTTTTCAAAGGCAGATCGTGCCTTACGGGTCAGATTGAATTTGTTTGAGAATGCGACTAAACACGTTGATAAAGGCAAGCCGTAGATGTGGTGTATATGGATTTCAGCAAGGCACTTGATAAGGTACCCCATGGAAGGCTTATTGAGAAAGTTTAGAAGGCCGAGAAGTGATGTTGCAGCTTATAGGACCCTGGTCAGACCCCACTCGGAGTACTGTGCTCAGTTCTGGTCGCCTCGCTACAGGAAGGACGTGGAAACCATAGAAAGGGTGCAGAGGAGATTTACAAGGAAGTTGCCTGGATCGGGGAGCGTGCCTGATGAGAACAGGTTCAGTGAACTCGGCCTTTTCTCCTCGGAGCGACGGAGGATGAGAGGTGACCTGATAGAGGTGTACAAGATGATGAGAGGCATTGACCATGTGGATAGTCAGAGGCTTTTTCCCAGGGCTGAAATGGCTACCACAAGAGGACACAGGTTTAAGGTGCTGGGGAGTAGGTACAGAGGAGATGTAAGGGGTAAGTTTTTCACGCAGAGAGTGGTGAGTGCGTGGAATGGGCTGCCGGCGACGGTGGTGGAGGCGGATACGATGGGGTCTTTTCAGAGACTCTTGGACGGGTACATGGAGCTTAGAAAAATAGAGGGCGATGGGTAATCCCAGTAATTTCTGAGGTAGGGACACGTTCCGCACAACTTTGTGAGCCGACGGGCCTGTATTGTGCTGTAGGTTTTTCTATGTTTCTATGTTTTCTGTGGAAATGGCGACTTTTCCAAGGGCGACGGGCTGCACCTGAACTTGAGAGGACACAATTCGTCGGGAGGGAGTTTGCGAATGCTATTGGGAAAGTTTTAATGTAGAGGGGTGGGAAGCGAAGGGGTGGTTGTCACACAAGTAGCGACAGTTTTTAGGGAGTTTGTGAAGAAGGACATTCGGATGGCGGAACAAAGATGTATCCCGCCAGATAGTTTGAGATCAGTCCGTTTGAATGGAAGGATTTTCACAAGCAAGGCGAACGAACCCGGAGCGTGGATCGATACGTGGAAATGTGACGTTGTGGCCACTAGAGAGATTTGGATGTCTCAGGGGCAGAAATGACTGCTGAGCGTGTCGAGCTTTAGATGGACAGGGAGACAGTCACCGCTGACTCGGGAAAGAATCACGGCTGCAGAAATGGAGGAGGTCACGGAGGGATTGTCCACTAAGTCAGAGTGGGTGGAAAGCAGAAACAGGAATGGGGCAATAACTCTACTGGGTGTTTTTTTTTATATAGATCACCCAGTAGTAACAGGGACATCGAGGAGCAGATAGGGAGGCAAAATTCTGGAATGGTGCAATAATAATAGAGTCGTGTTGGGTGGATTTAACTTTCTCCATATTGACTGGCGTCTCCTTACAGCAAGGGGCTTTGATGGGGGTAGAGCTCGTTACGTGCGTTCAGGAAGGATTCCTGACGTAACATCTGGATAGGCCCGCCAGAGGAGAGGCTGTACATGACCCAGTGTTGGGAAATTAATCCGGTCAGGTGTCGGATCTGTCGGTGAGAGAGCATTTTGGAGGTGGTGATCGCCACTCTGTCTCCTTCACCACAGCGCTGGCGAGGGACAGCAGGAGCAGACCATTTGGGAAAACATTTAATTGGCGTAGAGGGAAACGTGACGCTATTAGGGAGCAACTTGGGAACATAAATTGGGAGCAAATGTTCTCGGGCAAATGCACGGCAGAGATGTAGCCAGTGTTCAGGGAGGGAAAGGATTATATATATATATATTCCATTGAGGGAGGGAAAACATGGTAGGGTAAAAGAACCATGGTGTCCGAACGATGTAGAGAATCCAGTCGAGAAAAGAAAAGCTTGCGGAAGGTTCGAGTCTGCTCAAGATCTGATACCAGCGGGAGGCTGGCGGATCGTGTTTTCCGAATCTGCATCTTGACGAGCTGAGAGAATGCCCCGGGTGGGTGGGGGGGGCGGGGGGGGTGGGCGGGGGTTAGGCTGGCTGACTTACCGAGGCACTGAGAAGGGCAGACAGACCCATGGTTTCCGTGACGGGCTGCGCTGGGTCCACAGCACCGCCGCATTTTTGCCACCTCGTCTGTCGTGCGAAACCGCGATGCATCCCCGGCTGCACTTTATGGCGCATCTCTAAAGAATGGTGATGGCGTCGAGCACTTTCCGATGGAAAGAGCGCCGTAGATTTATGAACTCTTGCCCATTCTTTCCGGCTGCCCGTCTTTCTTTCTGTGGATGTACTCCGTCGCCGTCACGAACACGGAATCGTTGGGTACGTGGATTAATAAGGACAGGGGCTTGAGCCCTGGTCCTTCAGACTGGATGCGCCAAATGCTTCCCGGCGCGCCCTCTGCTGTCGGGCTAACGCAGCTGCACCGCTCGTCTCCCGTGGCGCCGTTTCTCAGTAAATTGGGCTGTGAATGCGACATGCACAGCGAGAACGTTATCTTGTGATATCGCGCGTAGAACATAGCACAGCCTGTCATCTCCCGCGGAACTAACTGGAATCGAAATCAGACGCCCAATGCAACTAATCCATTCTACATACCCTGCAAGGCACTGCCCTTTCACCAGCCTATCTAGAACATCTCTGCAGAGCTGCCTCTTTCAAAATCTAGTTATTTAACCTTACTTTTAGCCAACATCTTTTTGTCTTTTTTCAAGTTTATTTTTTACGTTTTTTGTAATTCATTTTTTATTGAAATTCAGCATCACACAGACATTTCCATAAGATGTATTTCAGATACTGTATGTATATATCATATAGTCATATATGCCACAAATCTCCACATAGTATTTATCTGAAGTACGCACATACAGAAAAAAAAGAACAGAATATAGAGGTATATAAAATTATGATGGGTATGGATAGAGTGAATGCATCAGGCTTTTTCCACTGAGGCCAGGGGAGAAAAAAACAGAGGACATGGGTTAAGGGTGAAGGGGGGAAAGTTTAAAGGGAATATTGGGGGTGGGGGCTTCTTCACACAGAGAGTGGTGGGAGTGTGGAATGAGCTGCCAGATGAAATGGTAAATGTGGGCTCACTTTTAACATTACAGAAAAACTTGGACTGGTACATGGATGAGAGGGGTTTGGAGGGACATGGTCCAGGTGCAGCTCAGTGGGACCGGGCAGAAAAATGGTTCGGCACAGCCAAGAAGGGCCGAAAGGCCTGTTTCTGTGCTGTAATGTTCTATGAAAGAACTAACAATGAGAAAACTACGAACAAGTAGGGAGAGATCTTTTTTTTTACAACATAATCATTGATTTGTGAGGATAAAATCAGGCCTATGAGGTGTTATGTAGTTAAACCATTTTTCCCAACATGAATCAAATTGTTCCAG
This sequence comes from Hypanus sabinus, assembly GCF_030144855.1. Classification (NCBI taxonomy): domain Eukaryota; kingdom Metazoa; phylum Chordata; class Chondrichthyes; order Myliobatiformes; family Dasyatidae; genus Hypanus; species Hypanus sabinus. The sequence continues at coordinate 1,310 of NW_026780715.1, read as the reverse complement.
CTTATGATTAACAGATGCTGTTATCTTCTCCATTTTGTAAATGTCCATTGTAATTTCCATCCATGCATTTAAAGTTGGGCTCTCCTGTGATAACCATTTCCTAGTAAGAGTCTTTTTACCAGTCACCAGAGGTATATACCCAAAATATATACTCTCTAAGGGTATTTCACATTTGAAAACGTCTTGTAGGGCATTGTGTATCCCACCCCAATAGTCTTTGCTAACGGGGCAATCCCAGAAAATACGATGAAGGTTTGCATTTTGATTTCCACAATTGTTCCAGCAAACAGGGAGGTTACTATCATAATGGGATTTCTGAACAGGTGTAATAAAATATCTTATCAGATTTTTCCACCCAAACTCCCTCCATTTCTGTGAACTGGAACACTTCCATTGATATCTCCATATTGTTGTCCATTCTTCCTCAGATATAATTATCCCTCCTCCCTTCTCCCATTTGGTTTTGATGTATGAAGTCGAATGTTGTTTAAGATTTCACAACCCTTAAACACGCTTGAAATGATTCTACTACCGTTACCTGAATTACATGCTTTTCTAAACAGTTCGATAAAACTTGTTCTTGCCTCGGTTACATTTTCCACCCTCCTGTTAACATCATGTCGCATCTGCCAATACCGATAAAAATCTTGTTTTTCTAACAAGTGTTTTTCTTTAAGCATTTCAGAACTGAACAGTGTTCCTTCTTCCATTATGTTGCAAAGATCTGTTATTCCTTTAGCTGTCCAGTCCTTAAATCCAGCATCCAGTTAATTCGGTCTAAAATCCGAGTCACACCACTTAAGAATTGCAATGTCTCCCTCTAGTTTATATTCCTTTTTAATGGTTTTCCAAATGTTAAGAGTCAATTTCACCCATGGGTTATCAATAGTATTTATGTACCTTTGCAGGTTGTTATCAGCCAAAATTGCTTGTACGGGGATGGGAAGTACCCGCTCCTCAAAGTTTTTCCATTGAGCGTTATGATGGGTTACACCGACATATCACAGTTCTCAACTGTGCCGCAAAATAATAATCTCTCAGAGAAGGTAGGCCTCATCTCCCCTTCTCCTTGGCTAATGTCGTGGTTACTTGAAATGACCAGGAGACGCAGACAATTCTTCGAGAAGTTTAAACCTTTATTTGCAAACAAAGGCTGAGGCAATCAATGAACTTGTCACCCGCCCGGCTCCGGTGTACAGCATTCTTTATAGTAATTCCTTATCTCAGTTACATCCCGGTTTCATCGCCATACCCAATCAATTTATAATTGCATATCATCGATATATTAACTAATCAATCGCTCTTGCCCA
>NW_026780714.1:15000-27840 GCF_030144855.1 Hypanus sabinus | reverse complement strand
CACAGCATTACCCTCGCCAAATCTTAGACAGAACATCAGGATCAAGGATAACCTATTTCCACCTTAGTTTTATGAGTTCTACACTTAGTAGCCACTTTACTCCTTCTTGTTAATTCAAAATATCTCATCAGCCAATCATGTGACAGCAACTCAGTCCATAGAAGTGTGCAGACATGGTTAAGAGGTTCAGTCATTGCTCAAACCAAACATCAGAATGCAGAAGAAATGGGATCTAAGTGACTTTGACCTTGAAATGATTGTTGGTGCCAGACGGGGTGGTTTGAGTATCTCTGCAACTGTTGATTTCCTGGGATTTTCATGCAAGTTGTCTCAGGAGTTCACAGGGAATGGTGTGAAATAACAAAAAAAAGTCAAGTGAGCGGCAGTTCTGTGGGCGAAAATGCCTTGTTGATGAGAGAGTTGCTTTTAACTTCCTAAAAAATTTCCTCTGGATTAAACTTTTGGCTTCTGTTCATAGCATTACACTTGTCAGATCTTAGGTAGTACCTCAGGATTAAGGATAGTTTACCAACACTCAGTTTTACGGGTTCTGTGTTTGCTAATGAGCTAATAAAACGAACCACGGATTCTTCAGCAGATGGGGCAGTTCAGTACCATCATTCCCACAATCCTGATTGAGGAGTTGCAGAACTTGGGCCTCTGTACCTCCCTCTGCAACGGGATCTTCAAATTCCGAACCGGAAGACCACAATCTGTGCAGATTGGTGATAACATATCCTCCTCGCTGATGATCGACACTAGCGCACCTCAGGGGTGTGTGCTTAGCCCACTGCTCTACTCTCTATATACACATGACTGTGTGGCTAGGCATAGCTCAGATACCATCTATAAATTTGCTGATGATACAACCATTGTTGATAGAATCTCAGGTGGTGACGAGAGGGTTTACAGAAGTGAGATATGCCAACTAGTGGAGTAGTGTCGCAGCAACAAATTGGCAATCAGCATCAGTGAGATGAAAAAACTGATTGTGGACTTCAGGAAGGGTAAGACAAAGGAACACATACCAATCCTCATAGAGGGATCAGAAGTGGAGAGAGTGAACAGTTTCAAGTTCCTAGATGTCAAGATCTCTGAGGATCTAACCTGGTCCCAACATATAGATGTAGTTATAAAGAGTTTGAAGGGATTTGGCATGTCAATAAACACACTCAAAAACTTCAATAGATGTACCATGGAGAGCATTCTGACAGGTTGCTTCACTGTCTGGTGTGGAGGTGCTACTGCACAGGTCCAGAAGAAGCTGCAGAGGGTTGTACATTTAGTCAGCTCCATCTTGGGTACTAGCCTACAAAGCACCCAGGACATCTTCAGGGAGTGGTGTCTCAAGAAGGCAGTGTCCATTATTAAGGACCTCCAGCACCCAGGGCATGCCCTTTTCTCACTGTTACCATCAGGTAGGAGGTACAGAAGTTTGAAGGCAAACACTCAGCGATTCACGAAAGGCTTCTTCTCCTCTGCTATCCGATTCCTAAATGGACATTGAACCCTTGGACGCTATCTCACTTATTTTTTATATACAGTATTTCTGATTCTTGCACATTTTTTAATCTAACCAATGTATGTATACTGCAATTGATTTACTTAATTATTTATTATTATTGTTGTTTGTTTATTTATTTATTTTTCTCTCTTCAATGTTATGTATTGCATTGAACTGCTGCTGCTAAGTTAACAAATTTCACATCATATGCTGGTGATAATAAACTTGATTCTGATTCTGAAATTCAGGTTCAAGTTTATTGTCATTCAACCATACACATGTGTACAGCTAAATGGAACATTGTTCCTCTGAGGCCAAAGTGTAAAACACACAGCACATACAGTCACAAAATAATATTAACTCAAGTCCCTGAGTGGTATGGCCTGATGAAGACTGACAAGCTAACATCAAGTGTAAACTGTACTGGTGGCTCCCTCTAGTACTGGTGCATGGCCTATGCAACAAGTAGTTTATAATCAACATTTTCTACCGAATGCATGGTAACTCCATGTGTTCCCAATGAAGAACTCAAGCATTTCAATCACAAATACTCCAGGTTGTTGGACAAAGATGCTCAGTACTTCCTTGAAATTGTGAACATTGTTAGCCCCATTGCTTCTTTCATAATAATTCCTGTCCCAGCACATCTCTCCCTGTATATTGTTTTCATGATTGCTGTGATAATATGAAAAATGGAAATAATTTACCCTGCTGCTGGTTTATTCTAATGATGGGATTCTGAATGATGAGTAACATTTCCGTACTGATTTAATTGGCATATTCATTCATTTCTCATAAATAGCCCGTCAGATGTATCAACTGCAAAAGAAAACATTAAACCGGAGGGTGCATTTTCCAAAACACAGACATTAAGACAGGCAAAATGGCAATTTTAATTATTCCTCATTGTAGGTTATGTTGATAAGGGTGTACTGTCCCTGCCTTATATGAGTTATGCTGATATATAAAAATGAAATTTACATTTAGTGTAATGTTTCAAACCAGACCGTGAAACTTTATTCATCCAAAGAAAATTATTTGCAAATCAACCCAGTAAATCTATCTAATTTATTTACAATACTGAAATATTCTACTGAGTGCTGTGACCAGAATTATAAACATATATCACTACTTCTGTCTCCAAATGTGAATAAGCTGGATTTTAAATGTTTTATATTGTAAATTATCATCAGTCAATATTCTCATATGTTATGGTATTTAATGCACTGGAATATTTTATGCAATCCTTAAGGTTTATCTATTTTCCAGTTTAAGGAAAATCAAACCATGCCTTGCAGTGATAACAATAGCTCTTCCCTTAATGATACAGGGAAAGGTAACAGCAGTATTATATTAAGTATTAATCCATTCATGAACTTACTAATAAATTTACAGCAGGCTTTATGAAGCTGGGATTTCTAGTCAGTGCTGAGAACGTACCATCTTGTATAAAAAGGGCCTTTCAGACTCCAGCCTCAGAGCTAGTGCCTTGAAACAGATATCCAGTAAGATCCACCTTTGTGCACTTCCACCACAGCAGTACAGTATTTTCACTCAAAGATCAAAGTACATCTATGTCACCATATACAACCCTGAGATTTGTGTTCTTGCGGGCATTCACAGTAAATCCAAGAGACGCAATAGTATCAATGAAAGACTGTACCTAACTGGACGGTCAAACAAAACAATGTGCAAAAGACAAAGAAAAAATATAAAAATAATAAATAGATTGGCAATAAATATTTAGAACATGAGATGAAGAGTACTTTTAAATGACTCCATAGGTTATGGGAACAGTTTTGTAATGCGGCAAGTGACGTTTTACCCTCTGGGTGCAGAGCCTGATGGTTGAGGGGTAATAACTGTTCCTGAACCTAGTTGTGTAGGTCCCGAGGCTACTGCATCTCCCTCCTGATACCAGTAGGGGTCCTTGATGATGGATACTGCTTTCCTGTGACAGTGCTCCATGTAGGTGTGCTCAGTGGTGGGGAGGGCTTTACCCATGATGGATTGGACTGTATCCGCTATGCTTTGTAGGATTTTCTGTTCAGGGGCATTTGTGTTTCCATAACAAGTTGTAATGCAACCAGTCAAGATACTCTCCACCACACATCGATCGAAGTATGTCAATGTTTTTTACATCATGCAGAAACTTCTCAAACTTCAAAGTAAGTAGAGATGCTGCTGTGTTTTCTTCATAATTGCACTTACGTGTTTGGCATAGGGCAGATCCTCTGAAATAATTACACCAAGATATTTAAAGTTCCTGACCCTCTCTGCCTCTGATTCCACCCCCCCCCCCACCCCCGCCCCCATGAGGATGGCTCATCGACCTCCGGTTTCCTCTCCTGAAGTCAGTAACCAGCTCCTTGGTTTTGCTGGCATTGAGTGAAAGATTGTTGTTGTTCCACTACCCAGCCAAATTTTCAATCTCCCTGCTATCTGCTGATTCTTCATCTACTTTGATTTGGCCAACAACAACAGTGTCGTCAGCAAACTTGAGTATGGTGTTGGAACCTCACAATCATAATTATAAAGCGAGTAGAGCAGGAGAGTAAGCACAGAGTCGTACAGTGCACCTGTGCTGAAGGAGATCATGGAGGCAATGTTGTTGCCAATCCGAACTGACTGGAGTCTGCAAGTGAGGAAATTGAAGATCTGATTGCACAGGAAGTACTGAGATAGTATTGAATGCTGAGCTGTAGTGATAAAGAGCATCCTGATGTATGCAGTTTTTCTGTCCAGATGTTCCAGGGTTGAGTCAATGAAATGGCATCTACTGCGGACCTGTTGCTCTGGTAGGCAAATTTGCCCAGAAGCAAGTCGCATCTCAGGCAGAAGTTAATACGTTTCATCACCAACCTTTCAAAGCACTTCATCCCATAACTACTGCAAGATAATAGTCATTGAGGCATGTTACCACATTCGCCCCATCGAGGCCTGCTGAACTATTAATCTGCCTAGTCCGATTGATCTGCACCTGGCCATAGCCCTCTATACCCCAACAATCTATTTACATATCCGAATTTCTGTTAGACGTTGAAATAGACCCCACATCCACCATTTACACTGGCAGTTCGTTTCCACACTCTCACTACTCCCTAAGTGAAGAAGTTCCCTCTCGTGTTCCCCTTAAATACTTCACCATTCACCCGTAATCCATGACCCTAGTTGCAGTCTCACCCAAACTCAATCGAAAAAGCATGCTTGCATTTACCCTGTCTATATCCCTCATAATTTTGTATACCTCTATCAAATCTTCCTTGAATCTATTACATTCTAGGAAATAAATTCCTAATCTATTCAATCTTTCCCTGTATTTCAGGTCCTCAAGTCCCAGCAACCTCCTTGTAAATTTTCTCTGCGCTCTTTCAATCTCATTTACATTTTTCGGGTAGGTAGGTGACCAAAACTGCACACAATATTCCAAATTAGGTCCTATCAAAGTTTTATACAACTTCAACATACCGTTCTATCTCCTTTACTCAATATTTGATTTATGAAGGTCAATGTGCCAAAAGCTTTCTTTATAACCCTATCTATGTGTGATGTGACTTACAAGGAATTTTGGATCTGTATTCCTAGATCACTCTGTTCTACTGCACTCCTCACTGCCCTACTGCTCATCACGTAAGATCTACCCTTGCTGGTCCTCCCAAAGTGCAACTCTTCTGTTCAGGGCCCATGACCTTGCTGCTACATTGCTTCGTATCTATAGATTCTGTTTGTCTCCCAAGTAAATACAGATGCAAAAAATTAATTTAAGATCTCCCCTGTCTCTTTTAACTCCAAGCATTGATCATCCAGAGTTTCAATTTTGTCTATCCTTTTGCTCTTAATATACATATCTTGTGAAGCTCTTAATATTCTCCTTCACCTTGTCTGCTAGAGTACCCTCATGCCTTCTTTTAGCCCTCTTATTTCCTTCTTAAATGTTCTCTTACATTTCTTATACTCCTCAAGTACCACATTTGTTCCTACCTGCCTAACCCTTCTGTGCACCATCTTCTTTTTTCTTAATTAGGTCCTCAATATCTCTTCAAGACCAAGGTTCCCTAAAACTGTTTAGGGAATAATTGCTCCCTGAACCTGTTTAGGGAATATTTGAAACCTGCTTGAAGCAGGTGGATACCTCAGACTGCCAAAGGCAAAGGTTAAAGATCTGAATGAACACACCTGCCATTTGATCGGCACAGGCCTTTAGTACTCAGACAGTAGTCCATCTGGACCCATTCACCCTTCTAAAGGATGCTCCCAAATTGGCCTTTGACACTGAAATCACATTGGCCTTTGACACTGTGGGAGTTTATGAAGGTTCTTCCATGTTTTGACAGTCAAAGTGAGCTTAGAAGGGATTGAGCTTATCTGATAGCAAAGCCCTGTTGTCACCAAAGTTGCTTACTTTACTTTGTTAGAGTTAATTGCATTCAAAGATTGCCTAAGCTGTAGAACATTCTTCAGTGATTCATGTTTGGTCTGGAATTGCCACTTCATATGTCAGATAGCTTTTTGGAGATCGCAGCTGGACCTCTTGTATCTTATTTGGTCACCATTGATTTGGCCCTCGGCGGAATCTAGATTTCATGGTTTATCCAGGGCTTCTGGTTGAGAAAGACTCGAAAGGATTTTGTGTGGACACACCCGTTTATGACTGGTTATACAAAGTTTGTATTCATTCAGATCCTCTGATGAGTCCTTGAACACAGCCCAGTCCACCCCTCGGCTGCTCCTCTGCCTCCCACAACCACCTCTTTGTTGTCCTTATCCTTGAGCCTTGTTCTTTTGTCTTCGTCTGAATACAGCTAGGAGAAAGACAGATCAGATTTCCCAAAACGTAGTCTTGGCATTCCTAATCTTAGTAGAGCCATGTTAGAGTGTGTTGGGACTCCTAGTGCTGCAGGTGATAGGTTGATGATAATTGGACATAATTTTCAGGTTTTCAAGTCAGCCTTGTTGTTCACTTTCTGTGGAAATACTGAAAGCTGGATTTCAGTGTGAAGGTCAAGTTTATTGCCATCTGATTGTACATATATACAAGCAAATGAAACAACGTTCCTCCAGACCATGGTGCAAACACAAAATATAGATAACACATAGCCCATATACCAAACTATACAAAATATTACCATAAATAAGTAAGTAAAATGCATGTGCGACCCAGGTAAAGAGTGAACAGTTCGCTGTCCAGGTGATGAGCCCTCAGTGGGGGCAAGGTATTCATTAGTCTCACAGCCTAAGGGCAGAAGCTGTTACTCAGTCTTGCAGTCCTAGTCCGGATGCTTCTGTGCCTCCTTCCTGAGGGTAGTGGGTCAGAGACTGTGGGAAGGGTGGTAGGGCTACTCAACAATGCTTCAGGCCCTTCGTCTGCTGTGCTCCTGGTAAATGTCACTCAGAAATCGAAACAGCAAAATTAAAAAACAAAACTGCATGCATTTTCAGAACAATTGACAGCTATTAAGAAGAAACAGATAGCTCATCTCATTAAAGAGAGAGAGAGATTAGCTTCACTTGACATGTACATTGAAACTTACAGTGAATAGGTTGTTTTTGCATCAAATCAAATTAAATCAGCAAGGATTGTGCTGGGGAGAGCTCACAGGCATCCCCACAACTTAATCACATGCCTTTGGAATGTGGTAGTGTGGATCTTGCCTCACATACCTCTTCCCACGGATGACCAACTTGACTCAACTAATAAACTGGTCCACAAGTAAGAAGACTGAGTTCAATTGTACCTCACAAATGAATACTTTTTCATTGCAATAATGAGGAAGTATTTCAGCTTAAATGTTAAGTTGGGGTCTGTCCAGGTGCTAGTAAGTTATATAAATCCAGTATCACTTCAGAAAGAAAAGTCAAAGTCAACAGATCAATCTATCATTGGCATAGGCTAGTTTGTCATTCAGCTTCGCATGTTTAGAGCTAATCGAAACATCATTCCCCTGGGGTCAAGTTGTGAAACACAGTACACATAATCACACACAGCACATATTGTTATGATTCAGCTCATTCAGATAAAAAGTAATATTAACTATTCATGAGTGACATGGCCTGAAGATTGACAGGTTGACATAAAGTGTGAGGTGCATGGCTGTCCGAGAGTATGATGTCACTGGCACTATTATAAAACAAGCAGTTGTATAAATATGTGAAACAGCAGAAATAAATGACGAAAAGAGACTAAAAGGAGTGGACTGAGCACACAATGTGATGGGACCAGAGTTATCACTGCCAATATGGACTGTCTGTTGCTTTATCTGCCCATGTAACACAGTCACAGTCAAATTATTAATTGTATAGCAGTTTTTGGATATATTTAAATCAAAGCCTTTTTTTAAAATCTCCAATGCCTTTTTAACAGTTATTTATGCAGATCATGCTGTAGCAAAACATTGTTAAGATGGTGGATCATTGAACTGAGACTAATATTAGGCACAGTGTTTATGGATCTGATATGTCACTGAATGTAAGAGAACAAGTGACAAAAGAACTCTGCACATTCCTGCTTCCATGAATATCCAGCCTGCTAGTTTGTAATAATAGAAGAGAATGTCTGACATCTCAAGTTAAAACAATGCTGTATAGTCTTAAAAGTTCCCAAAAAAGTTAGTGAGATATTTTTTTAAGAGTTGACTTCATGACACATTGCAGACATAAGTGACATTGATGCATGTTTAAACTGGTGTGAAATGGCCTCCTGTTAAGGAGGCCAATAGATTCTGTAGATGCTAGAAATCCAGACTAAAACACACAAAATGCTGGAGGGATTCTGCAGGTCAGGCGGCATCTATGGAAATGAAAGAAGTGTCAGTGTTTTGGACTAAGACCCTTCCCTCACATCAATAGGACAAAGGAAATGGTGATGAGCTTTAGAAAGACTAAGCCTGCACTGCTCCCTGTTACTATTGACGGTGAGGACGTGGATGTGATGAGGACCTACAAGTACCTGGGGGTGCACCTGGATGACAGAGTTGAGTGGAGCCCCAACACAGAGGCTACGTACAAGAAGGGCCAGAGTCGTCTCTACTTCCTGAGGAGACTGAGGTCCTCTGGAATATACAGGCTTCTCCTTCACATGTTCGACCACTCAATCTTCTACGCGGTTGTGTGCTGGGGCAATGACATCAACACGGGTGATGCCAACAAGCTCAATAAGCTGCTTAGAAAGGCTGGCTCTGCTATAAGAATCAAACTGGACACACTGGAGGCTGTAATAGAACAAAGGACTATACAGAAAATCCTGGCAATTCTAGACTGTGTTTCTCACCTTGGCTGTACAGAGGAGCACTTTTAGTAACAGACTAAGACAACTGCTGTCTTGGTGTACAAGAGTAACTAAGCAGTTCTCCCAGTTTCCTGATTAATACTCATTTTATATGACACCTCGGACAAATAGTGTGATAGTTTATTTTACCGATGCTTGTTTAAAGTTACTGTACATTTAGTGGCTGTAATTTTTCCCTTCAGTTCCCGTCATGCGTGCTTCATAGCTGTAAATCATTTACAGAGACTGTGAGGTCATGAAGAATCTTTATCATTATTTCTGTACAGAACCATCTAGTCCAGCATGGTCACGTACATCTCCATTTCATGTCATTCCTGCCAACTATCGACATTAACATTACTGTTTCTCATCCTGTTACCTGTTAGAATAAAGGATAGAGGAAGTCTAATGAAAGATGGGAAATAGATTCACAAGGTTTTGAAAAGAAATAGTAATAATGCTGAGAGCCCTGGGCGTTTCAGAGGTGCTCATTTGAGTTGTGAAGAGTGTGAGCTGTTCCAAGACCAAGAAATTATTTGTAAATGGGAACAAGGCCTTGGATGACAAGGGGATTCAGGCATGATAGATTAGTAATATTCAGTTCATGAACAAAATGTCACATATGAAATGGTTAATTTCTGTTAATTCCATACTTGTTTCCGCTGGAAGATCAGGGCCAAATTTATTACTAGAAGGTTGTAATTAACTCTGAAATCTGTCTTGCCTTTGGTCATGAACACTTTGCGTAAATGAGTTTCAACTCAACACTAATTTCAAATAATTTTTCATTCTTTTCTTTAAGGTAATTCATAAATATTTATGGCATACCCAACTTGTACAAAACTTCAAAATTTGATGGATGATTTCAGTGATCATATCTCATGAAATATAAAAAGTGAATATAATTGGCCTTTTATATCCTTAAGATTTCCTGTTTCGACTTTGTGTGTTATTGCAATCATCTGGACAGCCTTATTTTCAATCAGATACTGTCCATGCTTTAGGTAATCACAGTTCCAAATTATAAAGGTTTTTATTTGTAGACTATCCCTTTTATCACTATGTAAACCAGCCTTTCCCTGGTATCGCAAAAGAATTTGCAAATCAGCTGTAATAAGTCATTTGGTATTTTATCTCACCTCTTTCATAAAAATATGATTTTAATTTATGAAGTGTTTTATCACATCTTTCAGAAGCCTGTAGAATTGTTTTGACACAAGAAATATGAAAATAACAAGTGGGCAAAAAAGTCACTGATTTGTTAGGCCTGTCCCACACTTGGTCAGGATAACCTGAGCATCAAGACTAGAGAATTATAATGTTTTCTTTTGCCAGAATAGAATCTTCCAGAAATTGCAAGAGAGAACCCCACAATGAAAAGGGTAAATTCTCTTCCCTCCATCTACTTCAGAAAATGCAAATTGCATGGATCAAATATAATTTATAAATTTGTTTGCATTCTATTTGATGCTGTGTCTGCCCTAATCTACAACTGGAGCTGAATCTAACTGGTAAATGATGTATTTTCGTACAAACTGTCAGGATTTCCCATTATCAGTGCACCCATGTTTGGTATATATAACACATTTAAACTGAGAAGTTTTTAATTTGGTTCCAGATACTTGTAGGCAAATTGTTAGTATGCTTCACTACAACAAACTTCCTGGTGTTTACCAGCAATTATGTTGGTGACTCTGCTGATAGATTTTGTGTCAGCAAAATTTAGAGTTAGCAAAGGATGCTCAACCCTGTTTACTTGAATGAAAATTCTGCATGTTAAAAAAAGTATGATGAATTAAGATTTTAGAATGATTGCACTTTATCATCTAAAATTGTATTAATTTTGACATGATTAAGAATGTTAAATGCTCTGAATATCAAATTTTTTTAAATAAAAAAGCTGCCCATGGAGCTCATAACCTTAATCCTAAGCATATTTCATGATGTGGTGAAACTATTAGCGGAAGGAATTGGCAGTTCACTTGATGTTTTAATTCTGGTTTGCCGTTTTTTTGGTTCACAGGCAGTACTACGAGATGTTATACAACAATCCTGATGAGCTGCTCAATTTGGTGGTGGACCAAGGGGTGAAGTACACTGAACTGGAGTACATTAATGCCCTAAGTCTTCTCCACCGCAGCCAGACTGGAGTTGGAGACCAGACCACGCAAAACATGCGTGTGCAGCGGCTGAAAGAAATTATCTGTGAACAGGCTGCCATCAAACAAGCCAGCAAAGACAAGAAGATCACGACAGTCTAGGAAGCTGACATAAAAGAGGAAATGGAAATTTAATCTTAAAATTGTTGCTAGGTTCTAAAGCAAGCTGCCAGTATGTTTGGCATTTGTTTAGTTGTTCATACCAATTAGGGAAGAAATATGTTATAAAAGGTAATTTGGCACTGCTGTACTTCGTTGCCTCCAGAGAAGTAGTGAGGGATGTTCTCTTCGGAAGAGTTTTATCTGCTTTACAATTCACTAGCCAACTATAATAGAAGCTTAGCATTAATGAAAAATACAGCTCTGCTCCAAAAACACACTCTTTCCACTTTTTCGTCCTTTGGAGTATCACAGAGTTGCCTCATGCCACATCTGTGTAATCGGAGGGTTGGATTACCATCAGTGCTACCCAATGACCATCTGACATCTAGCAGTGCCATCAGTTTCAGGCAACATCCACTTTCCATGTTGGTGCCGAGCAATACTTCTAACAACCTTCCTGCGTAGGGTGGGTACTCAAACTATCTGACATGCTTCCCTCTCCCAGTCTGTTCTGTTGCTACCAACATTGACAAGTGTGTCCAGTTGACATTATTGGTGGGGATTGTATTTAGGGTCAGCTACTAATGAGCAACTGACTATACACCATAGAATGATCACCTGATACTATTGCTATTAACATGGTTTATACTGTAGAAATACCATTAAATATCTCAAGTTGACACCCAAAATGCCAATGCTATAAAAGTCCTAATATTTGAATTTAATACTCAATAACTGATGTCTGGATAGGTTAAACTGAATTTAATTTCACCTGGAGTTTAAAGATGGTATGTGACTAGAGGACACAACTAAGACTAAAGCTAAGCTTTATTAATGCACAATGTAGCTAAAGCATTATTGCGCAAGTTGTCTCCTGGTTGTAATTGAAGTTGTTTCAGGGTCCTTTGTATCTGGGTGTCTGTGCAGTCTTGCAGTGGTATCTGCACCCAGGTTCAAATCTGATCAGCTACTTCCACACTTTCCATCTGTGCTGGGTTGGGCATCGAGCAAGCAACCCAACCACATAAAACAGACAAACACTAAAGAAATGGTGGGGTTGCTGCCCAATGCAGCAAACAAGGCACGGGAAGGAACATGTCTGGGTCCATAAGTGGGAAATGTATCATTCTCTGATGCTTTTCTCCGTCACGCAGTCTCACGACATTCTTTATGTGCCCAACCAAAGACAAATTTATATGTGATTACAGGAGAGATCTTCCACTTCACCAAATACCCATTACCTAACATACAAGACAATTATAACACATAAGCAAGTGACAATTTCAAAGATAACAATCTTGTTGATCAAACAAATTACTTTAGTGCAGTGTCAGGAATACTATCTACTGTTCCTTGCTAGATTTAAAACTGGACCAAAAATACACACTTGTACCTGTTTTAAAGGCCTTCATTTTTCATAAAATGTGACTACTTAGACATAAAGGGTCTTAAGGAACTTCCAAATAATAATTGTTAATTCCTTCGTTTGAGACTCACACACCCACTTTGCACTAACTGAAAACTGAGCTGGGTAAAAAGTCCTTCACAGACAGTCCAATGGGTAAAAGCTTTCTTGGTGGAACATGTCTAGTTCATGGCGTAGCATACATGCAATTTCTCATTCTGCTCAAAACAACATTTGGGATATTAAAACTGGCTTCTGGTTAGGAAAGAAAACTTAAGAGGAAGGCTACCCTGTTCTTTCTTACTGCTTGTTCAAGATATTCAAGCATGTGGACATTTGCATCAGGTCAGAGTTAGGCTCAGACTTGTGCTAATTCTAGTTGGACAGCTAATGAACCAGAGCTGGG
>NW_026780714.1:0-10000 GCF_030144855.1 Hypanus sabinus | reverse complement strand
AGGCCAGGCAGCATCTATAGGAAGAAGCAATGTCAACGTTTCCGGCCGAGACCCTTCGTCAGGACTAACTGAAGAAGGGTCTCGGCCTGAAACGTGAAATTGCTTCTCCCTACAGATGCTGCCTGGCCTGCTGCGTTCCACCAGCATTTTGTGTGTGTTGCAAGTCTAAAGCTTTCCTTGTCTCTGTCAAACACACAGCCAAAGTTTTCAAACATCTTTATCATTTCCCCTACATTCCAGTTCAAATCATTAACTTACACAAAAACAAGGGATCCAGCTATGAGTTTTGTGAATGCTAACTAGTAATAGCCTTCCTGTCACAATAAACTCCTGATCCTACCACTGAACCAATGTCTTCTGATCTGCCACTCTCCCTTAGATCCCAGGCATGTTTACGCTTTTGACCAGCCTGCTCCATTCAACCTTGTCAAGAGGCTTGCAACACCACACGTCGACAATGTCATAGATATTGTCCCCCCTTGTGACCCTCTCAAAAATACACTCTTAAGTTGGTCAGATGTGACTTTCTCCTTAGAAACTGATGCTGGTTAATCTGTGTCAGTTTTACAGCATCTTCTCGAATTACACTACCAGTGAAGTGAAATCAATCGACCAGTAATCTTTCATCTCTTTTTAAATAATAGTACAACATATTCAGTCTTCAGATTCTGTGGAACCAATCTTGTAGGTAGAGATGATTGAAAAGTAATGGTCCAAGTATCTTCAGTTTCTTCCCTTGCTTTGTGGAGGTCATAGATATACAGCATGGAAATAGGCCATTCAGCCCAACCTATCCATGCCAGCCAATGTACTTTCCCGATCTAGTCACATTTTCCTACATTTGGCTCATAAACCTTTCCTACCTGTGAACCTGTCAAAATGCCTATTAAACCTTGTAATTGCATCGACTGCTGTCTCTTCCTCTGGCAGCTGGCTCCATACACCCTTCTACTCAGTGTGAAAGCTTTGCTTCTCAGACTCACTTGAAATCTCCCCTTAAATCTATGCCCTCTAGACTGTAACTACCCAGCTTATTTCTGCCAGTCATAATTTTATAAACATCTACAAGATCACCTCCTCCATTCCAGCAAAAAAAGCCCAGCCTATCTTGACTCTCCTTATAACTCAAACCCTGACAACATCCATGCAAATCTTTTTTGCACCGGCTCTAACTTAATCATATACTTCCTATACTCTGATGATCAGAAATGCACACAATATTTCAGGTGTGGTATCATCAATAACTCATACAACTTTAGCAATGATATCCCCACTCTGGTACTCAGAGCCCACTCTGTAGGCAAATATGTCATTTTTCACCATCTGTGTGGCCAATTTGAGAGAACTACTACAATATGCAACTGTACCCTTGGATCTCTCTGTTCTGCAATATTCCCTATCATTTACTAGGTATGTCCTACCCTGAGTAAGCCTGCCAGTCTGAGTTAAATTCCATCTGACATTCCTTTGTCCTTTTTCTAGGTCAGGCTAGACCCTGTTCTAACTTTATGCCCACAGCATTGGCGTCAAATGCAAATTCACTAATTGTGTTCCCCCCCCCCCCCACCCACTTCGTAATCCGGATTATAAATTTGTTTCACAAACAACAAGAGGCCGAGGAAGCAAGTACACGGATAACTTCATTTCGCACTGCTTTGAACTGATTCTCAGACCAACAGGCAGCTCATGCTCTCAGTCATATTTTGATTTGCACAGTGTGTCCTCTTTTGCATATTGGTTATTGAAGGTCTTTGTTCATTTCTTCACAAAATTATGTTGCATTTCTTTTTTCCTGTAAACGCCTGCTGGAAAATAAATCTCAGGGTAGTATATCAAAGCATGTGTGCTTTGATAATAAATTTACTTTGAACTTTGCAGGACACTGGAAGCCTAGCTGGAGGAAATGTGAAGAAGGACACAGCAATACTAATTTAGTATTTATTTAAATCTTATTACCATCCCACAACGTAAGGGAGTAAATACCTATGCGTTATAACTCCGCCGCAATGTCCAGATATGGAGTGAGTGTCGTTGCTATTACAAAGGAAGAAGTGCGAGGCAAACTCAATGGTCTTAAGGTGGATAAGTCACTTGAACCAGAAGGATTACATCCCAGAGTCCTGAAAGAGGTTTCTGTGGAGATAATGGATGCATTGGTCATAATCTTTCAAGAATCACTTGATTCTGGCATGGTCCCAGAGGAGTGGGAGATTGCAACTATGATTTCACTCTATAAGAATGGAGGAAGGCAAAAAAAAAGTAAATCATAGGCCAGTTAGCCTAAACTCAGTGGTTGGGAAAGTGTCGGAGTCTCTTAGTAAGGATGAGGTTTCCGGATATTTGGAGACTAATGATAAATTAAGTCAAAGTCAGCATGTTTTCTATAGAGAGAAATCTTGTCTGACGAACCTGTTAGAGTTCTTCGAGCAAATAACAAGCAGGGTGGGTGAAGGAGAGGCAGCAGATGTCATTTACTTGGATTTTCAGAAGGCATTTGATAAGCCACTCATGAGGCTGCTAAACAAGATAAGATCCCATGGTGTTACAGGAAAGTTATTGGCATTGATAAAGGAATGGCTGAGAGGCAGAAGGCAGCAAGTGGGAATAAAAGGGGCCTTTTCTAATCAACTGCCTGTGATTAGTGCTGTTCCTCAGGGGTCAGTATTGGGACCGATACTTTTTACATTGTTTGTCAGTGATTTGGATAATGGAATTGATGGGTTTGAAGCAAAGTTTGAGGATGATATGAAGATAGGTGGAGGGTGGGTAGTGCTGAGGAAGCAATGCAATTGCAGCCAGACTTAGACAAATTGAAAGAATGGGCAAAAAAGTGGCAAATGGAATACAGTGTTGGGAAATGTATGATAACACATTTTGGTAAAAGAAACAATAGGGCAGACTATTATCTAAATGGGGAGAAGGTTCAAACATCAGAAATGCAGAGGGACTTAGGAGTCCTCGTGCAAGACTCCCAGAAGGTTAATTTACAGCTTGAATATATGGTAAAGAAGGCAAATGCAATGTTGGCATTTATTTCAAAGTAAATAGAATATAAAAGCAAGGAGATGATGCTGAGACTTTATAAGACACTAGTCAGGCCACACTTAGAGTATTGTCAACAATTTTGGGCCTCCCCATATTTCAGAAAGGATGTGTTGCCATTGGAGAGAGTCCAGAAGATGTTCACGAGGATGATTCTGGGAATGAGGAGTGTTTGGCAACTTTGGGCTTGTGCTCACTGGAATTTAGAAGTATGAGGGGGACCTCACTGAAACCTACCAAATGTTGAAGGGACCAGATAGGGTGGATGTGGTGGGAATGTTTCCTAATGTGGGGGGTTATCAATGGGCTGAATGGCCTAATTAGGCTCCTATGTCTTATGGTCTTATGGTTTTATGAATTTAAATGAAATGTGCACATTGTACATGATTCCTCAGTTGCTATTCTACATTCTTACATTGACTACATTTCAAAGGTAGTTTATTGACTGTGAAACACTTTGAGATGTTCTGGAAGGTGAAAGGCACCATATAGATACAAATCTTTCATTTATTTTACCTGCAGTCTATTTAATCTCCAGACATCTCAGTTAACACAAAAATGAAAAATAACTGTACTCTTAAGGTAGTAAACCATGCCACCCTCTTTTGCAGCAGAGTTATCAAACAAAAGACTTGAAAGCTGACTAAAGCAAAACTGACTATTACAAGCATCCTAAGGAGCCAGAGAGGCTTGGATAGGGAATTCCAGATTTTTGAAGCTCAGCTGCTGAAGTCAATGCCACCAAGAATGAAAAGTTTAAATTGAAGAGCTGCAGAAGATGTCAGATTCAGAAGAGGCAGAAATTCTGAAGGAAGCTGCAGTAGAGGGGACGTGTGTGGTCATGCAGTAATTTGAGGCTTTGCAGAACTGGGAATCATGGGATACAAGATGGACAGTACATGTTATTAGTGAAGTGTTGACAGCCTCCAAGTTTTTTAGCGGACGTAGAGTGGCAGTTTTGGGTCACAGATTCCTCAACGGCCGCAATGAATTATTTCCATCTTCGACGGCAGCTGGGACAATTCAAGTGTGTTAAGATTAGACAGAAGCTTGAGTCCCACTCTTCTTTCATGTGGCATTTCATCAAGCTACCAGTTGAGATCTGAGAAAGCTCACCCAACTGTGGCAAGGCAACTTAAAATGACAGACAGTCCCTCGACTCCAATTCACAGCTTTCTGGTTGATCGTCAGGTACTCAGCAGCATCGCAACACCCCAAAGTGCCGAATTTGCTTCCATTACTGGCTGAATGAGTAGCTCCTTTCCTGAAAACTGACAACAAGAATATTGTCCCCAGCCCCTGTGGGAAATGGCTACACAAAATTACAGACAGTTTAGCATTTACACCAAGCCAACAAAGAGTCCTGGATAAGAAGAGAATCATCTGCTAACTGGTCTTTAAACAAGAAGTGAGTTGACCTGAATCTAGGTAGTTCATGGTTACTGATCATGTGCTGTGCTTTAAAAACACCTAATGATTTGACTTTGTAGAAATCGGAGAGGTGTAAAACAAACCGAGGGTGATATGGTAACGTAGTGGTTAGCACAACACATTACAGTAGCAGTAACCCGCCACTAGTTCAATTCCTGTCGCTGCCTGTGAGGAGTTTGTACGTTCACCCCATGACCACGTGGGTTTCCTCCCACAGTTCAAAGGCGTCCTAGTTGGTTGGCTAATTGGTCATTGTAAATTGTCCTGCGATCAGTCTAGGGCAAGGGTCGGCAACCCGCGGCTCCGGAGCCACATGCGGCTCTTTCATCTCTGTGCTGCGACTCCCTGTGGTTTGTTAGTTTTTGAAATGTAATTCGAAACTTGAAGATTATGGTGATCTTGTACAATCTAAAAGCGTTGTGGAGACCCCTTTTCCTGGCACATCCGAACCGGCTCACAATTAGCCACCGTTCCGGCTAAGGGAGATTGCCTACGGGGGTTTGTGAGTACGTGTCTTTTGGAGCATCCGCGCCCACGGGGACGGGTTGAGGGAGGCTTTAAAGCAAGGCTGTTTAGTTCGAATAAAGTTACCTTTGACTGCAGTGTCTTTATTTTAGCGCTGCGTGTAGCGCTACACCTCTACAACGTGTTTTTTATCGCTATTAATATACATCACCACTGCCAATGCCTGACACCCGCCAGTGCGCGCTTTCTTTTAATTCTTCGATCCAAGGTAGGCTAACTATGGAGTAACCTTCAACCCAACGTCTTTTTTTCGGAGTTCAAAATGTTTTTGTTGCATGCAGAAATGTAATTTCGTTTTGTCTGCAGGAGTTCATCAATTTCATAAATGCAACACATTATAGTTTGTTTATACATAGCATAAAGGCAAAAAAAAACCGTTGTATGCAGTGTTATTTCATTTTAAATGTCAAACGGGTTTTGTGGCTCCCAGTGTTTTCTTTTCTGTGGGAAACGGGTCCATATTGGCTCTTTCAGTGGTAAACGTTGCCGACCCCTGGTCTAGGGCTATATCAAGGATTGCTGGGTGGTGCATCCCAGAGGGTCAGAAGGGCCTATTCCAGGCTTTATCTCCAGAAATAAAAAAAATAAAAACTGTAACTAACATTGCCAATTTAACACAATTGCACATTCAAAAAAATGTAATAAAAGTAAGGAGACGGAAAGAGAAACTGAGAATACTGAGATTAATAGAGAGCTTGTGTGGAGCAAAGGGTGCAGCAAAAAACAAAATTAGAGAAATAATTAACTTTATACTCTCAGTGGTCACTTTACCAGGTACACCTGTACACCTGCTCGCTAGTGCAGATATCTAATCAGCCAATCATGTGGCAGCATCTTAATGCATAAAAGCATGCAGACATGGTCAAGGGATTCAGTTGTTGTTCAGACCAAACATCAGAATGGGGGAAGAGATGTGAGCTAAGTGACTTTGAACGTGGAATAATTGTTGGTGCTGGAAAGAGTGGTTTAAGTATCTTGGAAACTTGTAATCTCCTGGAATTTTTTTCATGCACAGCAGTCTCTAGAGTTTACAGAGAATGGGGGAAATAAAATTCAGTGAGCGGCAGTTTTGTGAGCAAAAATGCCTTGTTAATGAGAGAAGTCAAAGGACAGAGTGGTTGAGGCTGACAGGACGGTGATAGTAACTCAAATGACAACAGTGGTGTGCAGAAGAGCATCTCCGAACGCACAATACGTCGATCAAAGTAGATGACTAGAGCAGCAGAAGACTACAAGCATACACGCAGAGGTTGCTTTATTAGGTACAGGAGGTACGTAGCTAGTAGATTGGCTACTAAGCGCACAATTTTGACATGACTTTAATTGATGAAGTGATGAGGAAGGTGAGTGTAGTAAAAGTATATATCAATTACACTATGGCTTTGATAGGCAGCTTTGGAAGGTTATATCGCACAACATCTTACACAAAATTGTCTGGATGGTAGGAAACAGAACGTGATGGTAGAAGGAGATTTTCAAACTAGAGGTCTGTGACTAGTGGTGTGCCTCAGGGATTGGAGCTGGGTCCATTGTTAGTTATCATCTATATTAATGATTTGGATGAGAATATAAACACAGAACACAGAAATCTACAGCACATTACAGGCCCTTCGGCCCACAATGTTGTGCCGACCGTGTAACCTACTCTAGAGACTGCCTAGAATTTCCTTAGCGCATAACCCTCTATTTTTCTAAGCTCCATGTACCTATCTGAGGCTCTTAAAAGACCCTTTTGTAGCCAATATGTGAGGAATAGTTAGTGAGGTTTCAGATGATAAATAAGTTGTGTCATGCTGAAGAGGAATATCATGAATTGCTTAGGGATTTTGATCAGCTGGGTTACAATAAATGATAATTTGGATGTGGAATGGTAAAATGGGATTTAATTCAGGTAAGTATGTGCAAAGTGTTTCATTTTGTAGGGAAAATTCAAGATGGGACTTTACATTGACTGGAACGGCCTGGGTACTGGTGTAAAACAGACAGACCTTGGAGCACAAATGCGTTGTTCCCTGGAGTCACAGGTAGACAGGGCAGTAAAGAAGGCTTTTGGCATGCTGGCCTTCATCAGTTAGGGCTCTGAATTTAAAAGCCGGGGTTGTGATGGTGAGATTTTACAGGACACACTTGAAATATTGGTCACCCTGTCAAAGGAAGAACTGTATTAAACCGGAAAGAGTGTGAAAAAGGTTTACAACGATGTTGCCAGGACTCACAGGGCTGAGCTCTGAGAGAGGTCAGACAGGCTGGGCTCTACTCCTTGCCGTATAAGATCTCATCACCACTGAGTAAGGTGTCATATGACGTGGATGGCTGTGATCTTTGACCATGGTTGTTCTTGGCAAATTTTTCTGCAAAAATGTTTTGCCATTGCCTTCTTCTGGGCAGTATCTTTACAAGATGGGTGATTCCAGCCATTATCAATACTCTTCAGAGATTGTCTGCCTGGCATCAGTGGTCGCATAACCAGGACGTGTGATATGTACCAGCTGCCCACCTGATCATCCACCACCATGGTTTCATGTGACCCATATCGGGGGTTAAGCAGGTGCTACACCTTGCCTGAGGGTGACCTGCAGGCTAGCGGAGGGAAGGAGCACCTTAGAAACATAGAAAACCAACAGCACAACACAGGCCCTTCGCCCACAATGCTGTGCCAGACATGTACTTATGTTAAAAATCACCTAGGGTTACTCATGGCCCTTTCTTCAAATGAAGAAGTTCTCAGAAGAGTTTTTTGGTATCTACAGGGGGTCCCAGAGCCTATCCGCCTCATGGATAAGGAGGGCCGACTGTACATCCTAATCAGCACAGACACACATCAGCTGAAGAACACTTTTCCTTGCTGTGCAACTCGACGAAATTAAAGTTCAAACTGTACAATATTTCTAAAAGTCTACTTATTTTAGAGATTTGGGGTGGCCTGGTCATGTAGCAGTTAGTGTAACACTATTGCAGCACCAGCAACCCCAGGTTCGATTCTGCCTCTGTCTGTAAGGGCTTTGTATGTTCTCCCTGTGACTGTGTAGGTTTCCTCTGGGTGCTCCGGTTTCCTCCCACATTCCAAAGACATACTGGTCAGTAGGTCAATCGGTCACACGGGTGTAATTGGGCAGAGTCGATCTGGTTTGTCTACAATGGCCTCTTACCAGGCTATATCCCAGAATTTAAAACATTAATAAATTAAAATAATTGAGTAACTATGGTTGGCTCCCTCAATGGCGAAGAAGTCATTCGTAGCTCTTCTGGTAACACCTACACATTGAGTCGGAAGATTGTGAGTTAAATTCTCATTTCAGAGACTTGAGCCAATATTCTCAGTGGTAAAGTATTTTAATTTATGTAATATAAAATCAGATTCAGAATCAGGTTTACTATCACCGGTATATGTCATGAAATTGTTTGACTTTGCAGCATCAGTACAAAGGACAAAAAAAAACTGAATCACAGTAAGTACATACATACATACATATATATTAAAATTCAGTAGTGCAGAAAAATAGAAATAAAAAGTAGTGAGGTAGTGTTCAAGGGTTCAGTGTCTGTTCAGAAACCGGATGGCAAGCGGAAAAAGCTGATCCTGAATTGTTGAGAGTGTGCCTTCAGGCTGCTGTACCTCCTCCCGGATGGTAGCAATGAGAACAATTCGTGACCTGAGTGATGGGGTCCTTAATGATGGATGCCACCTTTCTGAGGCATCACTCCTTGAAGATGTCCTGGATACTAGGGAGGCTAGTGTTCATGATGGAGTGAATTAAGTTTACAACTCTCTGCAGCTCGCTTCGATTCTGTTCAGAAACCCCGCCATACCAGACAGTGATGCAGCCAGTTAGAATGCTCTCCACAGTACATCTGCAGACATCTTGGAGACAAACTCCTGCTGAAATATAACCATTGTCATGCCTTCTTCGCAGCTGCATCGATATATATTGGGTAACAGTGTAGGGGGTTCCTGAAAGAAAAAGAAAATATGAAATCCTTATTACATAAGCTTTTGATTAGTAATCTTCTTCTGTAGCATGATGTCAAACATTGATACTGTTCAGTGGAATGAGATAATTAAAAGCACCTTGATAGACAAGCTGAGGTTGCTGTTTGAGTGAATACAATAAATAGCTTGGGTAATTCTGACACCAACACAGAGGCTGTGTTCAAAAAGGGCCAGAGACGCCCCTACTTCCAGAGGAGACTGAGGTCCTTTGGAGTACGCAGGGCTCTCCTTCACATGTTCTACCAGTCTGTTGTTGCCAGTACAATCTTCTATGCGGTGGTGTGCTGGGGCAATGGCATCAACATGGGTGATGCCAACAGGCTCAATAACTGATGAGAATGTCTGGCTCTGTTATAGGGGTCAAACTGGATACAACGGAGGCTGCGGTAGAGCAAAGGGCCCTACGGAAAATCCCAGCAATTCTGAACAATGTTTCTCAAGCTCTGCGTGCCACCTGGGCTGAACAGAGGAGCAGTTTTAGTAATAGACTGTGACAACTGCGCTGCTCCAAAGGGCACCATATGAGGTCATTCTTACCCTCAGCCGTTAGGCTCTATAATGAGTCAACTCATAGCTGGGGAATGATGACCCTCCCTCCTGTTAGAGGTAACTTTTTTAAAATTCTTTCTACTTCTCTTCTAATATTTATATCTGTGTACTTGTAATGCTGCTGTGACACTGTAATTTCCTTTGGGATCAATACAGTATCTGTCTGTCCAATACCACCTACTGTTAATAGGTATCATCTATTTGAGATACTTTCTGAATGCTTTTTAATCACTGACTGTTCTCTCCCCTCTTGGACACAACTGGTTTTTCATCATCACCAGTTATCTTTTCTTAACTATTTAAAATAACACAGACAAAATGCTGGAGGAACTCAGCAGGTCAGGCAGTATCAGTGGTGGTTTGGGTGGGGGGGGGATAAATGGCTGGCTCAAGCTGAGAATCTTTGTCAGGACCGGAAAGGAAGGGAGAAGGAGCCAGAATGAAAAGGTAGGGGAAGGGGAA
>NW_026780713.1:0-27854 GCF_030144855.1 Hypanus sabinus | reverse complement strand
GGTCACAGATTCAGTGCGTGGGGGGGGTTTGGTCACAGATTCAGTGCGTGGGGGGGGTTTGGTCACAGATTCAGTGTGTGGGGGGTGTTTGGTCAGATTCACTGTGTGGGGGGGGTTTGATGACAGATTCACTGTGTGGGGGGGGTTGATGACAGATTCAGTGTGTGAGGGGGGTTTGGTCACAGATTCAGTGTGAGGGGGGGGTTTGGTCACAGATTCAGTGTGAGGGGGGGTTTGGTCACAGATTCAGTGTGTGAGGGGGGTTGGACACAGATTCACTGTGTGAGGGGGGTTTGGTCACAGATTCAGTGCATGGGGGGGGGTTGGACACAGATTCACTGCGTGAGGGGGGTTGGTCACAGATTCAGTGTGTGAGGGGGGGTCTGGTCACAGATTCACTGTGTGAGGGGGGGTCTGGTCACAGATTCACTGTGTGAGGGGGGTTGGTCACAGATTCAGTGTGTGGGGGGGTGTTTGGTCAGATTCACTGTGTGGGGGGGGGGTTTGATGACAGATTCACTCTGTGGGGGGGTTTGATGACAGATTCAGTGTGTGAGGGGGGTTTGGTCACAGATTCAGTGTGAGGGGGGGTTTGGTCACAGATTCAGTGTGAGGGGGGGGTTTGGTCACAGATTCAGTGAGTGAGGGGGGTTGGACACAGATTCACTGTGTGAGGGGGGTTTGGTCACAGATTCAGTGCATGGGGGGGGTTGGACACAGATTCACTGTGTCAGGGGGGGTTTGGTCACAGATTCACTGCGTGAGGGGGGTTGGTCACAGATTCAGTGTGTGAGGGGGGGTCTGGTCACAGATTCAGTGTGTGAGGGGGGGTCTGGTCACAGATTCACTGTGTGAGGGGGGGTCTGGTCACAGATTCACTGTGTGCGGGGGGTTGGTCACAGATTCACTGTGTGAGGGGGGGTTTGGTCACAGATTCACTGTGAGGGGGGGGTTGGTCACAGATTCACTGTGTGAGGGGGGGGGTTGGTCACAGATTCACTGTGTGAGGTGGGTTTGGTGACAGATTCACTGTGTGAGGGGGGTTTGGTGACAGATTCACTGTGTGAGGGGCGGTTTGGTCACAGATTCACTGTGTGAGGGGTGTTTGGTGACAGATTCACTGTGTGAGGGGGTGTTTGGTGACAGATTCACTGTGTGAGGGGGGGGTTTGGTCACAGATTCACTGTGTGAGGGGTTTTGGTCACAGATTCAGTGTGTGGGGGGGTTTGGTCACAGATTCAGTGTGTGAGGGTGGGTTTGGTCAGATTCACTGTGTGAGGGTGGGTTTGGACACAGATTCAATGTGCGTGGGGGGGTTGGTCACAGATTCAGTGCGTGGGGAGGGTTTGGTCACAGATTCAGTGCGTGGGGGGGGTTTGGTCACAGATTCAGTGCGTGGGGGGGGTTTGGTCACAGATTCAGTGTGTGGGGGGTGTTTGGTCAGATTCACTGTGTGGGGGGGGGTTTGATGACAGATTCACTGTGTGGGGGGGTTTGATGACAGATTCAGTGTGTGAGGGGGGTTTGGTCACAGATTCAGTGTGAGGGGGGGTTTGGTCACAGATTCAGTGTGAGGGGGGGTTTGGTCACAGATTCAGTGTGTGAGGGGGGGTTGGACACAGATTCACTGTGTGAGGGGGGTTTGGTCACAGATTCAGTGCATGGGGGGGGGTTGGACACAGATTCACTGCGTGAGGGGGGGTTGGTCACAGATTCAGTGTGTGAGGGGGGGGTCTGGTCACAGATTCACTGTGTGAGGGGGGGTCTGGTCACAGATTCACTGTGTGAGGGGGGTTGGTCACAGATTCAGTGTGTGGGGGGTGTTTGGTCAGATTCACTGTGTGGGGGGGGGGTTTGATGACAGATTCACTCTGTGGGGGGGTTTGATGACAGATTCAGTGTGTGAGGGGGGTTTGGTCACAGATTCAGTGTGAGGGGGGGTTTGGTCACAGATTCAGTGTGAGGGGGGGGTTTGGTCACAGATTCAGTGTGTGAGGGGGGGTTGGACACAGATTCACTGTGTGAGGGGGGTTTGGTCACAGATTCAGTGCATGGGGGGGGTTGGACACAGATTCACTGTGTCAGGGGGGGTTTGGTCACAGATTCACTGCGTGAGGGGGGTTGGTCACAGATTCAGTGTGTGAGGGGGGGTCTGGTCACAGATTCAGTGTGTGAGGGGGGGTCTGGTCACAGATTCACTGTGTGAGGGGGGGTCTGGTCACAGATTCACTGTGTGCGGGGGGTTTGGTCACAGATTCACTGTGTGAGGGGGGGTTTGGTCACAGATTCACTGTGAGGGGGGGGTTGGTCACAGATTCACTGTGTGAGGGGGGGGTTGGTCACAGATTCACTGTGTGAGGTGGGTTTGGTGACAGATTCACTGTGTGAGGGGGGTTTGGTGACAGATTCACTGTGTGAGGGGCGGTTTGGTCACAGATTCACTGTGTGAGGGGTGTTTGGTGACAGATTCACTGTGTGAGGGGTGTTTGGTGACAGATTCACTGTGTGAGGGGGGGGTTTGGTCACAGATTCACTGTGTGAGGGGTTTTGGTCACAGATTCAGTGTGTGGGGGGGTTTGGTCACAGATTCAGTGTGTGAGGGTGGGTTTTGGTCAGATTCACTGTGTGAGGGTGGGTTTGGACACAGATTCACTGTGTGAGGGGGGGGGTTTGGTCACAGATTCACTGTGTGAGGGGGGGTTTGGTCACAGATTCAGTGGGAGGGGGGGTTTGGTCACAGATTCACTGTGAGGGGGGGTTTGGTCACAGATTCAGTGTGTGAGAAGGGGTTTGGTCACAGATTCACTGTGTGGGGGGGGGTTTGATGACAGATTCACTGTGTGGGGGGTTTGATGACAGATTCACTGTGTGTGGGGGGGGGTTTGGTCACAGATTCAGTGTGAGGGGGGGGGTTTGGTCACAGATTCAGTGTGAGGGGGGGTTTGGTCACAGATTCAGTGTGTGAGGGGGGTTGGACACAGATTCACTGTGTGAGGGGGGTTTGGTCACAGATTCACTGTGTGAGGGGGGTTGGACACAGATTCACTGTGTGAGGGGGGGTTTGGTCACAGATTCACTGTGTGAGGGGGGGGTTTGGTCACAGATTCACTGCGTGAGGGGTGTTGGTCACAGATTCAGTGTGTGAGGGGGGGGTCTGGTCACAGATTCACTGTGTGAGGGGGGTTGGTCACAGATTCACTGTGTGAGGGGGGGTTTGGTCACAGATTCACTGTGAGGGGGGGGTTGGTCACAGATTCACTGTGTGAGGGGGGTTTGGTGACAGATTCACTGTGTGAGGGGGGTTTGGTGACAGATTCACTGTGTGAGGGGGGTTTGGTGACAGATTCACTGTGTGAGGGGGGTTTGGTCACAGATTCACTGTGTGAGGGGGGGTTTGGTGACAGATTCACTGTGTGAGGGGTGTTTGGTGACAGATTCACTGTGTGAGGGGGGGTTTGGTCACAGATTCACTGTGTGAGGGGGGTTTGGTGACAGATTCACTGTGTGAGGGGTGTTTGGTGACAGATTCACTGTGTGTGGGGGGGTTTGGTCACAGATTCACTGTGTGGGGGGGGGTTTGGTCACAGATTCACTGTGTGAGGGGGTTTGGTCACAGATTAAGTGTGTGGGGGGGTTTGGTCACAGATTCAGTGTGTGAGGGTGGGTTTGGTCAGATTCACTGTGTGAGGGTGGGTTTGGACACAGATTCACTGTGTGAGGGGGGGGGGTTTGGTCACAGATTCACTGTGTGAGGGGGGGTTTGGTCACAGATTCACTGTGTGAGGGGGTTTGGTCACAGATTAAGTGTGTGGGGGGGTTTGGTCACAGATTCAGTGTGTGAGGGTGGGTTTGGTCAGATTCACTGTGTGAGGGGGGGGGTTTGGTCACAGATTCAGTGTGTGAGGGTGGTTTGGTCACAGATTCAGTGTGTGGGGGGGGTTTGGTCACAGATTCACTGTGTGAGGGGGGGTTTGGTCACAGATTCACTGTGTGGGGGGGGTTTGGTCACAGATTCACTGTGTGGGGGGGTTTGGTCACAGATTCACTGTGTAGGGGGGGTTTGGTCACAGATTCAGTGTGTGCGGGGGTTTCGTCACAGATTTACTGTGTGAGGGGGGGTGTTTGGTCAGATTCACTGTGTGTGGGGGGGTTTGGTCACAGATTCACAGTGTGAGGGGGGGTGTTTGGTCACAGATTCACTGTGTGTGGGGGGGGTTTGATCAGATTCACTGTGTGAGGGGGGGTTTGGTGACAGATTCACTGTGTGGGGGGGGTTTGATCAGATTCACTGTGTGAGGGGGGTTTGGTGACAGATTCATTGTGTGGGGGGGGTTTGGTCAGATTCACTGTGTGAGGGGGTTTGGTCACAGATTCAGTGTGTGGGGGGGTTTGGTCACAGATTCACTGTGTGAGGGTGGTTTGGTCAGATTCACTGTGTGAGGGGGGTTTGGTCACAGATTCAGTGTGTGGGGGGGGTTTGGTCACAGATTCAGTGTGTGGGGGGGGTTTGGTCACAGATTCACTGTGTGAGGGGGGTTTGGTCACAGATTCACTGTGTGTGGGGGGGGTTTGGTCACAGATTCACTGCGTGGGGGGGGTTTGGTCACAGATTCAGTGTGAGAGGGGGTTTGGTCACAGATTCAGTGTGTGAGGGGGGTTTGGTCACAGATTCACTGTGTGAGGGGGGTTTTGGTCAGATTCACTGTGTGAGGGGGGTTTGGTCACAGATTCACTGTGTGGGGGGGGTTTGGTCACAGATTCACTGTGTGAGGGGGGTTTGGTCACAGATTCACTGTGTGAGGGGGGTTTGGTCACAGATTCACTGTGTGAGGGGGGTTTGGTCACAGATTCACTGTGTGGGGGGGGTTTGGTCACAGATTCACTGTGTGAGGGGGGTTTGGTCAGATTCACTGTGTGAGGGGGGTTTGGTCACAGATTCAGTGTGTGAGGGGGTTTGGTCACAGATTCAGTGTGTGAGGGGGGTTTGGTCATATTCACTGTGTGTGGGGGGGGTTGGTCAGATTCACTGTGTGAGGGGGTTTGGTCACAGATTCACTGTGTGGGGGGGGGTTTGGTCACAGATTCACTGTGTGAGGGGGGTTTGGTCAGATTCACTGTGTGTGGGGGGGGTTTGGTCAGATTCACTGTGTGAGGGGGGTTTGGTCACAGATTCAGTGTGTGGGGGGGGTTTGGTCACAGATTCAGTGTGTGGGGGGGGTTTGCTCAGATTCACTGTGTGGGGGGGTGTTTGGTCACAGATTCACTGTGTGAGGGGGGGTTTGGTCACAGATTCACTGTGTGGGGGGGGGGGTTTGGTCACAGATTCACTGTGTGAGGGGGGTTTGGTCAGATTCACTGTGTGAGGGGGGTTTGGTCACAGATTCAGTGTGTGGGGGGGGTTTGGTCACAGATTCAGTGTGTGGGGGGGGGTTTGCTCAGATTCACTGTGTGAGGGGGGGTTTGGTCACAGATTCAGTGTCTGGGGGGGGTTTGCTCAGATTCACTGTGTGAGGGGGTTTTGGTCACAGATTCACTGTGTGAGGGGGGGGTTTGGTCACAGATTCACTGTGTGAGGGGGGTTTGGTGACAGATTCACTGTGAGGGGGGGTTTGGTCACAGATTCAGTGTGTGAGGGGGGTGTCTAGTCACAGATTCACTGTGTGAGGGGGTTTGGACACAGATTCAGTGTGGGGGGGGGTTGGTCACAGATTCACTGTGTGAGGGGGGTTGGACACAGATTCAGTGTGGGGGGGGTTGGTCAGATTCACTGTGTGGGGAGTTTGGTCACAGATTCACTGTGTGAGGGGGGGGTTTGGTCACAGATTCAGTGTGTGAGGGGGTGTTTGGTCACAGATTCACTGTGTGAGGGGTGTTTGGTCACAGATTCAGTGTGTGTGGGGGGGGTTGGTCACAGATTCACTGTGTGAGGGGGGGTTTGGTCAGATTCACTGTGTGAGGAGGGTTTGGTCACAGATTCACTGTGTGAGTGCGGGTTTGGTCAGATTCACTGTGTGTGAGGGGGGGTTTGGTCACAGATTCACTGTGGTGGGGGTTTGGTCACAGATTCACTGTGTGAGGGGGGTTTGGCGACAGATTCACTGTGTGAGGGGGGTTTGGTCACAGATTCAGTGTGTGAGGGGGGTTGGTCACAGATTCGCTGTGTGAGGGGGTTTGGCCACAGATTCAGTGTGTGAGGGGGGTTTCGTCACAGATTCACTGCGTGAGGGGGGGTTGGACACAGATTCAGTGCGTGAGGGGGGGTTTGGTCACAGATTCAATGTGCGTGGGGGGGTGTCACAGATTCAGTGCGTGGGGAGGGTTTGGTCACAGATTCAGTGCGTGGGGAGGGTTTGGTCACAGATTCAGTGTGTGGGGGGTGTTTGGTCACAGATTCAGTGTGTGGGGGGTGTTGGTCAGATTCACTGTGTGAGGGGGTTTGGTCACAGATTCACTGTGTGGGGGGGGTTTGGTCACAGATTCACTGTGTGTGAGGGGGGGTTTGGTCACAGGTTCACTGTGTGAGGGGGGTTTGGTGACAGATTCACTGTGTGAGGGGGGTGTTTGGCCAC
The DNA here is from genome assembly GCF_030144855.1 of Hypanus sabinus. Classification (NCBI taxonomy): domain Eukaryota; kingdom Metazoa; phylum Chordata; class Chondrichthyes; order Myliobatiformes; family Dasyatidae; genus Hypanus; species Hypanus sabinus. Next base: position 21,285 of record NW_026780713.1, on the reverse strand, counting down.
AGATTCAGTGTGTGAGGGGGGGTTTCGTCACAGATTCACTGTGTGAGGGGGGTTGGACACAGATTCACTGTGTGAGGGGGGGTTTGGTCACAGATTCACTGCGTGAGGGGGGTTGGTCACAGATTCAGTGTGTGAGGGGGGGGTCTGGTCACAGATTCACTGTGTGAGGGGGGGTCTGGTCACAGATTCACTGTGTGAGGGGGGTTGGTCACAGATTCACTGTGTGAGGGGGGGTTTGGTCACAGATTCACTGTGAGGGGGGGGTTGGTCACAGATTCACTGTGTGAGGGGGGGGTTGGTCACAGATTCACTGTGTGAGGTGGGGTTGGTGACAGATTCACTGTGTGAGGTGGGTTTGGTGACAGATTCACTGTGTGAGGGGGGTTTGGTGACAGATTCACTGTGTGAGGGGGGGTTTGGTCACAGATTCACTGTGTGAGGGGGGTTTGGTGACAGATTCACTGTGTGAGGGGGGTTTGGTGACAGATTCACTGTGTGAGGGGGGGGTTTGGTCACAGATTCACTGTGTGAGGGGGGTTTGGTGACAGATTCACTGTGTGAGGGGGGTTTGGTGACAGATTCACTGTGTGTGGGGGGGTTTGGTCACAGATTCACTGTGTGGGGGGGTTTGGTCACAGATTCAGTGTGTGGGGGGGTTTGGTCACGGATTCAGTGTGTGAGGGGGGGTTTGGTCGGATTCACTGTGTGAGGGTGGGTTTGGTCGGATTCACTGTGTGAGGGTGGGTTTGGACACAGATTCACTGTGTGAGGGGGGGGGGTTTGGTCACAGATTCACTGTGTGAGGGGGGGTTTGGACACAGATTCACTGTGTGAGGGGGGGGTTTGGTCACAGATTCACTGTGTGAGGGTGGTTTGGTCACAGATTCACTGTGTGAGGGGGGGTTTGGTCACAGATTCACTGTGTGGGGGGGGTTTGGTCACAGATTCACTGTGTGGGGGGGTTTGGTCAGATTCAGTGTGTGGGGGGGGTTTGGTCACAGATTCAGTGTGTGAGGGGGTTTCGTCACAGATTTATTGTGTGAGGGGGTTTCGTCACAGATTCACTGTGTGTGGGGGTGTTTGGTCACAGATTCACAGTGTGAGGGGGGGTGTTTGGTCACAGATTCACTGTGTGTGGGGGGGGTTTGATCAGATTCACTGTGTGAGGGGGGTTTGGTGACAGATTCACTGTGTAGGGGGGGTTTGATCAGATTCACTGTGTGAGGGGGGTTTGGTGACAGATTCACTGTGTGGGGGTTTGGTCACAGATTCAGTGTGTGGGGGTTTTGGTCACAGATTCACTGTGTGAGGGTGGTTTGGTCAGATTCACTGTGTGAGGGGGGTTTGGTCACAGATTCAGTGTGTGGGGGGGGATTTGGTCACAGATTCACTGTGTGAGGGGGGTTTGGTCACAGATTCACTGTGTGAGGGGGGTTTGGTCACAGATTCACTGTGAGTGCGGGGGGTTTGGTCACAGATTCAGTGCGTGGGGGGGGTTTGGTCACAGATTCAGTGTGAGAGGGGGTTTGGTCACAGATTCAGTGTGTGAGGGGGGTTTGGTCACAGATTCACTGTGTGGGGGGGTTTGGTCACAGATTCAGTGTGAGGGGGGTTTGGTCAGATTCACTGTGTGAGGGGGGTTTGGTCACAGATTCACTGTGTGGGGGGGTTTGGTCACAGATTCACTGTGTGAGGGGGGTTTGGTGACAGATTCATTGTGTGGGGGGGGTTTGGTCAGATTCATTGTGTGGGGGGGGTTTGGTCAGATTCACTGTGTGAGGGTGTTTGCTCACAGATTCACTGTGTGGGGGGGGTTTGATCAGATTCACTGTGTGGGGGGGGTTTGATCAGATTCACTGTGTGGGGGGGGTTTGATCAGATTCACTGTGTGAGGGGGGTTTGATCAGATTCACTGTGTGGGGGGGGTTTGGTCAGATTCATTGTGTGGGGGGGGTTTGGTCACAGATTCAGTGTGTGGGGGGGTTTGGTCACAGATTCAGTGTGTGGGGGGGTTTGGTCACAGATTCACTGTGTGAGGGGGGTTTGGTCAGATTCACTGTGTGAGGGGGGTTTGGTCACAGATTCACTGTGTGAGGGGGGGTTTGGTCAGATTCACTGTGTGAGGAGGGTTTGGTCACAGATTCACTGTGTGTGAGGGGGGGTTTGGTCACAGATTCACTGTGTGAGGGGGGTTTGGTCACAGATTCAGTGCGTGGGGGGTGTTTGGTCACAGATTCAGTGTGTGGGGGGTGTTTGGTCAGATTCACTGTGTGAGGGGGTTTGGTCACAGATTCACTGTGTGGGGGGGGTTTGGTCACAGATTCACTGTGTGTGAGGGGGGGTTTGGTCACAGGTTCACTGTGTGAGGGGGGTTTGGTGACAGATTCACTGTGTGAGGGGGGTGTTTGGCCACAGATTCAGTGTGTGAGGGGGGTTTCGTCACAGATTCACTGTGTGAGGGGGGTTGGACACAGATTCACTGTGTGGGGGGGGGTTTGGTCACAGATTCACTGCGTGAGGGGGGTTGGTCACAGATTCAGTGTGTGAGGGGGGGTCTGGTCACAGATTCACTGTGTGAGGGGGGGTCTGGTCACAGATTCACTGTGTGAGGGGGGTTGGTCACAGATTCACTGTGTGAGGGGGGGTTTGGTCACAGATTCACTGTGAGGGGGGGGTTGGTCACAGATTCACTGTGTGAGGGGGGGGTTGGTCACAGATTCACTGTGTGAGGTGGGGTTGGTGACAGATTCACTGTGTGAGGTGGGTTTGGTGACAGATTCACTGTGTGAGGGGGGTTTGGTGACAGATTCACTGTGTGAGGGGGGGTTTGGTCACAGATTCACTGTGTGAGGGGTGTTTGGTGACAGATTCACTGTGTGAGGGGTGTTTGGTGACAGATTCACTGTGTGAGGGGGGGGTTTGGTCACAGATTCACTGTGTGAGGGGGGTTTGGTGACAGATTCACTGTGTGAGGGGGGTTTGGTGACAGATTCACTGTGTGTGGGGGGGTTTGGTCACAGATTCACTGTGTGGGGGGGTTTGGTCACAGATTCAGTGTGTGGGGGGGTTTGGTCACGGATTCAGTGTGTGAGGGGGGGTTTGGTCGGATTCACTGTGTGAGGGTGGGTTTGGTCGGATTCACTGTGTGAGGGTGGGTTTGGACACAGATTCACTGTGTGAGGGGGGGGGTTTGGTCACAGATTCACTGTGTGAGGGGGGGTTTGGACACAGATTCACTGTGTGAGGGGGGGGTTTGGTCACAGATTCACTGTGTGAGGGTGGTTTGGTCACAGATTCACTGTGTGAGGGGGGGTTTGGTCACAGATTCACTGTGTGGGGGGGGTTTGGTCACAGATTCACTGTGTGGGGGGGTTTGGTCAGATTCAGTGTGTGGGGGGGGTTTGGTCACAGATTCAGTGTGTGAGGGGGTTTCGTCACAGATTTATTGTGTGAGGGGGTTTCGTCACAGATTCACTGTGTGTGGGGGTGTTTGGTCACAGATTCACAGTGTGAGGGGGGGTGTTTGGTCACAGATTCACTGTGTGTGGGGGGGGTTTGATCAGATTCACTGTGTGAGGGGGGTTTGGTGACAGATTCACTGTGTAGGGGGGGTTTGATCAGATTCACTGTGTGAGGGGGGTTTGGTGACAGATTCACTGTGTGGGGGTTTGGTCACAGATTCAGTGTGTGGGGGTTTTGGTCACAGATTCACTGTGTGAGGGTGGTTTGGTCAGATTCACTGTGTGAGGGGGGTTTGGTCACAGATTCAGTGTGTGGGGGGGGATTTGGTCACAGATTCACTGTGTGAGGGGGGTTTGGTCACAGATTCACTGTGTGAGGGGGGTTTGGTCACAGATTCACTGTGAGTGCGGGGGGTTTGGTCACAGATTCAGTGCGTGGGGGGGGTTTGGTCACAGATTCAGTGTGAGAGGGGGTTTGGTCACAGATTCAGTGTGTGAGGGGGGTTTGGTCACAGATTCACTGTGTGGGGGGGTTTGGTCACAGATTCAGTGTGAGGGGGGTTTGGTCAGATTCACTGTGTGAGGGGGGTTTGGTGACAGATTCACTGTGTGGGGGGGTTTGGTCACAGATTCACTGTGTGAGGGGGGTTTGGTGACAGATTCATTGTGTGGGGGGGGTTTGGTCAGATTCATTGTGTGGGGGGGGTTTGGTCAGATTCACTGTGTGAGGGTGTTTGCTCACAGATTCACTGTGTGGGGGGGGTTTGATCAGATTCACTGTGTGGGGGGGGTTTGATCAGATTCACTGTGTGGGGGGGGTTTGATCAGATTCACTGTGTGAGGGGGGTTTGATCAGATTCACTGTGTGGGGGGGGTTTGGTCAGATTCATTGTGTGGGGGGGGTTTGGTCACAGATTCAGTGTGTGGGGGGGTTTGGTCACAGATTCAGTGTGTGGGGGGGTTTGGTCACAGATTCACTGTGTGAGGGGGGTTTGGTCAGATTCACTGTGTGAGGGGGGTTTGGTCACAGATTCACTGTGTGAGGGGGGGTTTGGTCAGATTCACTGTGTGAGGAGGGTTTGGTCACAGATTCACTGTGTGAGTGCGGGTTTGGTCAGATTCACTGTGTGTGAGGGGGGGTTTGGTCACAGATTCACTGTGTGTGAGGGGGGGTTTGGTCACAGATTCACTGTGTGAGGGGGGTTTGGCGACAGATTCACTGTGTGAGGGGGGTTTGGTCACAGATTCAGTGTGTGAGGGGGGTTGGTCACAGATTCGCTGTGTGAGGGGGTTTGGCCACAGATTCGCTGTGTGAGGGGGGTTTCGTCACAGATTCACTGTGTGAGGGGGGTTGGACACAGATTCAGTGCGTGAGGGGGGGTTTGGTCACAGATTCAATGTGCGTGGGGGGGTTGGTCACAGATTCAGTGCGTGGGGAGGGTTTGGTCACAGATTCAGTGCGTGGGGGGTGTTTGGTCACAGATTCAGTGTGTGGGGGGTGTTTGGTCAGATTCACTGTGTGAGGGGGTTTGGTCACAGATTCACTGTGTGGGGGGGGTTTGGTCACAGATTCACTGTGTGTGAGGGGGGGTTTGGTCACAGGTTCACTGTGTGAGGGGGGTTTGGTGACAGATTCACTGTGTGAGGGGGGTGTTTGGCCACAGATTCAGTGTGTGAGGGGGGTTTCGTCACAGATTCACTGTGTGAGGGGGGTTGGACACAGATTCAGTGTGTGAGGGGGGGTTTGGTCACAGATTCTGTGCGTGGGGGGTGTTTGGTCACAGATTCTGTGCGTGGGGGGTGTTTGGTCACAGATTCAATGTGCGTGGGGGGGTTGGTCACAGATTCAGTGCGTGGGGAGGGGTTGGTCACAGATTCAGTGCGTGGGGAGGGGCTGGTCACAGATTCAGTGCGTGGGGGGTTTTGGTCACAGATTCAGTGCGTGGGGGGGGTTTGGTCACAGATTCAGTGTGTGGGGGGTGTTTGGTCACAAATTCAGTGTGTGGGGGGTGTTTGGTCAGATTCACTGTGTGGGGGGGGGTTTGATGACAGATTCACTGTGTGGGGGGGTTTGATGACAGATTCACTGTGTGTGGGGGGGGTTTGGTCACAGATTCAGTGTGAGGGGGGGGTTTGGTCACAGATTCAGTGTGAGGGGGGGTTTGGTCACAGATTCAGTGTTTTGAGGGGGGTTGGACACAGATTCACTGTGTGAGGGGGGTTTGGTCACAGATTCAGTGCATGGGGGGGGTTGGACACAGATTCACTGTGTGAGGGGGGGTTTGGTCACAGATTCACTGCGTGAGGGGTGTTGGTCACAGATTCAGTGTGTGAGGGGGGGTCTGGTCACAGATTCACTGTGTGAGGGGGGGTCTGGTCACAGATTCACTGTGTGAGGGGGGTTGGTCACAGATTCACTGTGTGAGGGGGGGTTTGGTCACAGATTCACTGTGAGGGGGGGGTTGGTCACAGATTCACTGTGTGAGGGGGGTTTGGTGACAGATTCACTGTGTGAGGGGGGTTTGGTGACAGATTCACTGTGTGAGGGGGGGTTTGGTCACAGATTCACTGTGTGAGGGGGGTTTGGTGACAGATTCACTGTGTGAGGGGTGTTTGGTGACAGATTCACTGTGTGAGGGGGGGTTTGGTCACAGATTCACTGTGTGAGGGGGGTTTGGTGACAGATTCACTGTGTGAGGGGTGTTTGGTGACAGATTCACTGTGTGTGGGGGGGTTTGGTCACAGATTCACTGTGTGGGGGGGGTTTGGTCACAGATTCACTGTGTGAGGGGGTTTGGTCACAGATTAAGTGTGTGGGGGGGTTTGGTCACAGATTCAGTGTGTGAGGGTGGGTTTGGTCAGATTCACTGTGTGAGGGTGGGTTTGGACACAGATTCACTGTGTGAGGGGGGGGGGTTTGGTCACAGATTCACTTTGTGAGGGGGGGTTTGGTCACAGATTCACTGTGTGAGGGGGTTTGGTCACAGATTAAGTGTGTGAGGGTGGGTTTGGTCAGATTCACTGTGTGAGGGGGGGGGTTTGGTCACAGATTCAGTGTGTGAGGGTGGTTTGGTCACAGATTCAGTGTGTGGGGGGGGTTTGGTCACAGATTCACTGTGTGAGGGGGGGTTTGGTCACAGATTCACTGTGTGGGGGGGGTTTGGTCACAGATTCACTGTGTGGGGGGGTTTGGTCACAGATTCACTGTGTAGGGGGGGTTTGGTCACAGATTCAGTGTGTGAGGGGGTTTCGTCACAGATTTACTGTGTGAGGGGGGGTGTTTGGTCAGATTCACTGTGTGTGGGGGGGTTTGGTCACAGATTCACAGTGTGAGGGGGGGTGTTTGGTCACAGATTCACTGTGTGTGGGGGGGGTTTGATCAGATTCACTGTGTGAGGGGGGTTTGGTGACAGATTCACTGTGTGGGGGGGGTTTGATCAGATTCACTGTGTGAGGGGGGTTTGGTGACAGATTCATTGTGTGGGGGGGGTTTGGTCAGATTCACTGTGTGAGGGGGTTTGGTCACAGATTCAGTGTGTGGGGGGGTTTGGTCACAGATTCACTGTGTGAGGGTGGTTTGGTCAGATTCACTGTGTGAGGGGGTTTGGTCACAGATTCAGTGTGTGAGGGTGGGTTTGGTCAGATTCACTGTGTGAGGGGGGGGGTTTGGTCACAGATTCAGTGTGTGAGGGTGGTTTGGTCACAGATTCAGTGTGTGGGGGGGGTTTGGTCACAGATTCACTGTGTGAGGGGGGGTTTGGTCACAGATTCACTGTGTGGGGGGGGTTTGGTCACAGATTCACTGTGTGGGGGGGTTTGGTCACAGATTCACTGTGTAGGGGGGGTTTGGTCACAGATTCAGTGTGTGAGGGGGTTTCGTCACAGATTTACTGTGTGAGGGGGGGTGTTTGGTCAGATTCACTGTGTGTGGGGGGGTTTGGTCACAGATTCACAGTGTGAGGGGGGGTGTTTGGTCACAGATTCACTGTGTGTGGGGGGGGTTTGATCAGATTCACTGTGTGAGGGGGGTTTGGTGACAGATTCACTGTGTGGGGGGGGTTTGATCAGATTCACTGTGTGAGGGGGGTTTGGTGACAGATTCATTGTGTGGGGGGGGTTTGGTCAGATTCACTGTGTGAGGGGGTTTGGTCACAGATTCAGTGTGTGGGGGGGTTTGGTCACAGATTCACTGTGTGAGGGTGGTTTGGTCAGATTCACTGTGTGAGGGGGGTTTGGTCACAGATTCAGTGTGTGGGGGGGGTTTGGTCACAGATTCAGTGTGTGGGGGGGGTTTGGTCACAGATTCACTGTGTGAGGGGGGTTTGGTCACAGATTCACTGTGTGTGGGGGGGGTTTGGTCACAGATTCACTGCGTGGGGGGGGTTTGGTCACAGATTCAGTGTGAGAGGGGGTTTGGTCACAGATTCAGTGTGTGAGGGGGGTTTGGTCACAGATTCACTGTGTGAGGGGGGGTTTGGTCAGATTCACTGTGTGAGGGGGGTTTGGTCACAGATTCACTGTGTGGGGGGGGTTTGGTCACAGATTCACTGTGTGAGGGGGGTTTGGTCACAGATTCACTGTGTGAGGGGGGTTTGGTCACAGATTCACTGTGTGAGGGGGGTTTGGTCACAGATTCACTGTGTGGGGGGGGTTTGGTCACAGATTCACTGTGTGAGGGGGGTTTGGTCAGATTCACTGTGTGAGGGGGGTTTGGTCACAGATTCAGTGTGTGAGGGGGTTTGGTCACAGATTCAGTGTGTGAGGGGGGTTTGGTCATATTCACTGTGTGTGGGGGGGGTTGGTCAGATTCACTGTGTGAGGGGGTTTGGTCACAGATTCACTGTGTGGGGGGGGGTTTGGTCACAGATTCACTGTGTGAGGGGGGTTTGGTCAGATTCACTGTGTGTGGGGGGGGTTTGGTCAGATTCACTGTGTGAGGGGGGTTTGGTCACAGATTCAGTGTGTGGGGGGGGTTTGGTCACAGATTCAGTGTGTGGGGGGGGTTTGCTCAGATTCACTGTGTGGGGGGGTGTTTGGTCACAGATTCACTGTGTGAGGGGGGGTTTGGTCACAGATTCACTGTGTGGGGGGGGGGTTTGGTCACAGATTCACTGTGTGAGGGGGGTTTGGTCAGATTCACTGTGTGAGGGGGGTTTGGTCACAGATTCAGTGTGTGGGGGGGGTTTGGTCACAGATTCAGTGTGTGGGGGGGGTTGCTCAGATTCACTGTGTGAGGGGGGGTTTGGTCACAGATTCAGTGTCTGGGGGGGGTTTGCTCAGATTCACTGTGTGAGGGGGTTTTGGTCACAGATTCACTGTGTGAGGGGGGGGTTTGGTCACAGATTCACTGTGTGAGGGGGGTTTGGTGACAGATTCACTGTGAGGGGGGGTTTGGTCACAGATTCAGTGTGTGAGGGGGTGTCTAGTCACAGATTCACTGTGTGAGGGGGTTTGGACACAGATTCAGTGTGGGGGGGGGTTGGTCACAGATTCACTGTGTGAGGGGGGTTGGACACAGATTCAGTGTGGGGGGGGTTGGTCAGATTCACTGTGTGGGGAGTTTGGTCACAGATTCACTGTGTGAGGGGGGGGTTTGGTCACAGATTCAGTGTGTGAGGGGGTGTTTGGTCACAGATTCACTGTGTGAGGGGTGTTTGGTCACAGATTCACTGTGTGGGGGGGGTTGGTCACAGATTCACTGTGTGAGGGGGGTTTGGTCAGATTCACTGTGTGAGGGGGGTTTGGTCACAGATTCAGTGTGTGGGGGGGGTTTGATCACAGATTCACTGTGTGAGGGGGGGTTTGGTGACAGATTCACTGTGTGAGGGGGTTTGGACACAGATTCAGTGTGTGAGGGGTTTGGTCACAGATTCAGTGTGTGAGAGGGGGTTTGGTCACAGATTCACTGTGTGAGGGGGGTTTGGTCACAGATTCACTGTGTGAGGGGCGGATTTGGTCACAGATTCACTGTGTGAGGGGTGTTTGGTCACAGATTCACTGTGTGAGGGGGGTTTGGTCACAGATTCAATGTGTGAGGGGGGTTTGGTCACAGATTCAATGTGTGAGCGGGGTTGGACACAGATTCAGTGTGTGAGGGGGGTTTGGTCACAGATTCAGTGCGTGGGGAGGGTTTGGTGACAGATTCACTGTGTGTGGGGGGGTTTGGTCACAGATTCACTGTGTGGGGGGGGTTTGGTCACAGATTCACTGTGTGAGGGGGTTTGGTCACAGATTAAGTGTGTGGGGGGGTTTGGTCACAGATTCAGTGTGTGAGGGTGGGTTTGGTCAGATTCACTGTGTGAGGGTGGGTTTGGACACAGATTCACTGTGTGAGGGGGGGGGTTTGGTCACAGATTCACTGTGTGAGGGGGGGTTTGGTCACAGATTCACTGTGTGAGGGGGTTTGGTCACAGCTTAAGTGTGTGGGGGGGTTTGGTCACAGATTCAGTGTGTGAGGGTGGGTTTGGTCAGATTCACTGTGTGAGGGTGGGTTTGGACACAGATTCACTGTGTGAGGGGGGGGGGTTTGGTCACAGATTCAGTGTGTGAGGGTGGTTTGGTCACAGATTCAGTGTGTGGGGGGGGTTTGGTCACAGATTCACTGTGTGAGGGGGGGTTTGGTCACAGATTCACTGTGTGGGGGGGGTTTGGTCACAGATTCACTGTGTGGGGGGGTTTGGTCACAGATTCACTGTGTAGGGGGGGTTTGGTCACAGATTCAGTGTGTGAGGGGGTTTCGTCACAGATTTACTGTGTGAGGGGGGGTGTTTGGTCAGATTCACTGTGTGTGGGGGGGTTTGGTCACAGATTCACAGTGTGAGGGGGGGTGTTTGGTCACAGATTCACTGTGTGTGGGGGGGGTTTGATCAGATTCACTGTGTGAGGGGGGTTTGGTGACAGATTCACTGTGTGGGGGGGGTTTGATCAGATTCACTGTGTGAGGGGGGTTTGGTGACAGATTCATTGTGTGGGGGGGGTTTGGTCAGATTCACTGTGTGAGGGGGTTTGGTCACAGATTCAGTGTGTGGGGGGGTTTGGTCACAGATTCACTGTGTGAGGGTGGTTTGGTCAGATTCACTGTGTGAGGGGGGTTTGGTCACAGATTCAGTGTGTGGGGGGGGTTTGGTCACAGATTCAGTGTGTGGGGGGGGTTTGGTCACAGATTCACTGTGTGAGGGGGGTTTGGTCACAGATTCACTGTGTGTGGGGGGGGTTTGGTCACAGATTCACTGCGTGGGGGGGGGTTTGGTCACAGATTCAGTGTGAGAGGGGGTTTGGTCACAGATTCAGTGTGTGAGGGGGGTTTGGTCACAGATTCACTGTGTGAGGGGGGGTTTGGTCAGATTCACTGTGTGAGGGGGGTTTGGTCACAGATTCACTGTGTGGGGGGGGTTTGGTCACAGATTCACTGTGTGAGGGGGGTTTGGTCACAGATTCACTGTGTGAGGGGGGTTTGGTCACAGATTCACTGTGTGAGGGGGGTTTGGTCACAGATTCACTGTGTGGGGGGGGTTTGGTCACAGATTCACTGTGTGAGGGGGGTTTGGTCAGATTCACTGTGTGAGGGGGGTTTGGTCACAGATTCAGTGTGTGAGGGGGTTTGGTCACAGATTCAGTGTGTGAGGGGGGTTTGGTCATATTCACTGTGTGTGGGGGGGGTTGGTCAGATTCACTGTGTGAGGGGGTTTGGTCACAGATTCACTGTGTGGGGGGGGGTTTGGTCACAGATTCACTGTGTGAGGGGGGTTTGGTCAGATTCACTGTGTGTGGGGGGGGTTTGGTCAGATTCACTGTGTGAGGGGGGTTTGGTCACAGATTCAGTGTGTGGGGGGGGTTTGGTCACAGATTCAGTGTGTGGGGGGGGTTTGCTCAGATTCACTGTGTGGGGGGGTGTTTGGTCACAGATTCACTGTGTGAGGGGGGGTTTGGTCACAGATTCACTGTGTGGGGGGGGGGTTTGGTCACAGATTCACTGTGTGAGGGGGGTTTGGTCAGATTCACTGTGTGAGGGGGGTTTGGTCACAGATTCAGTGTGTGGGGGGGGTTTGGTCACAGATTCAGTGTGTGGGGGGGGTTTGCTCAGATTCACTGTGTGAGGGGGGGTTTGGTCACAGATTCAGTGTGTGGGGGGGGTTTGCTCAGATTCACTGTGTGAGGGGGTTTTGGTCACAGATTCACTGTGTGAGGGGGGGGTTTGGTCACAGATTCACTGTGTGAGGGGGGTTTGGTGACAGATTCACTGTGAGGGGGGGTTTGGTCACAGATTCAGTGTGTGAGGGGGTGTCTAGTCACAGATTCACTGTGTGAGGGGGTTTGGACACAGATTCAGTGTGGGGGGGGGTTGGTCACAGATTCACTGTGTGAGGGGGGTTGGACACAGATTCAGTGTGGGGGGGGTTGGTCAGATTCACTGTGTGGGGAGTTTGGTCACAGATTCACTGTGTGAGGGGGGGGTTTGGTCACAGATTCAGTGTGTGAGGGGGTGTTTAATCACAGATTCACTGTGTGAGGGGTGTTTGGTCACAGATTCACTGTGTGGGGGGGGTTGGTCACAGATTCACTGTGTGAGGGGGGTTTGGTCAGATTCACTGTGTGAGGGGGGTTTGGTCACAGATTCAGTGTGTGGGGGGGGTTTGATCACAGATTCACTGTGTGAGGTGGGGTTTGGTGACAGATTCACTGTGTGAGGGGGTTTGGACACAGATTCAGTGTGTGAGGGGTTTGGTCACAGATTCAGTGTGTGAGAGGGGGTTTGGTCACAGATTCACTGTGTGAGGGGGGTTTGGTCACAGATTCACTGTGTGAGGGGCGGATTTGGACACAGATTCAGTGTGTGAGGGGTTTGGTCACAGATTCAGTGTGTGAGAGGGGGTTTGGTCACAGATTCACTGTGTGAGGGGGGTTTGGTCACAGATTCACTGTGTGAGGGGCGGATTTGGTCACAGATTCACTGTGTGAGGGGTGTTTGGTCACAGATTCACTGTGTGAGGGGGGTTTGGTCACAGATTCAATGTGTGAGGGGGGTTTGGTCACAGATTCACTGTGTGAGGGGGGTTTGGTCACAGGTTCACTGTGTGAGCGGGGTTGGACACAGATTCAGTGTGTGAGGGGGGTTTGGTCACAGATTCAGTGCGTGGGGAGGGTTTGGTCACAGATTCAGTGCGTGGGGAGGGTTTGGTCACAGATTCAGTGCGTGGGGAGGGTTTGGTCACAGATTCAGTGTGTGGGGGGTGTTTGGTCACAGATTCAGTGTGTGGGGGGGGTTTGGTCAGATTCACTGTGTGAGGGGGGTTTGGTCACAGATTCACTGTGTGTGGGGGGTTTGGTCATAGATTCAGTGCGTGGGGGGGTTTGGTCACAGATTCAGTGTGTGAGGGGGGGGTTTGGTCACAGATTCAGTGCGTGGGGGGGTTTGGTCACAGATTCAGTGTGTGAGGGGGGGTTTGGTCACAGATTCACTGTGTGAGGGGGGGTTTGGTCACAGATTCACTGTGTGAGGGGGGGGTTTGGTCACAGATTCACTGTGAGGGGCGGGTTTGGTCACAGATTCACTGTGTGATGGGGTTTGGTCACAGATTCACTGTGTGAGGGGGGGATTGGTCACAGATTCACTGTGTGAGGGGGGGATTGGTCACAGATTCACTGAGTGTGGGGGGGTTTGGTCACAGATTCAGTGTGTGAGGGGGGGTTTGGTCACAGATTCACTGTGTGAGGGGGGTTTGGTCACAGATTCACTGTGTGTGGGGGGGTTTGGTCACAGATTCACTGTGTGTGGGGGGGGTTTGGTCACAGATTCATTGCGTGGGGGGGTTTGGTCACAGATTCAGTGTGTGAGGGGGGGTTTGGTCACAGATTCAGTGTGTGAGGGGGGGTTTGGTCACAGATTCAGTGTGTGAGGGGGGGTTTGGTCACAGATTCAGTGTGTGAGGGGGTTTGGTCACAGATTCAGTGTGAGGGGGGTTTGGTCTCAGATTCAGTGCGTGGGGGGGGTTTGGCCACAGATTCACTGTGTGAGGGGGGTTGGACACAGATTCACTGTGTGAGGGGGGTTTGGTCACAGATTCAGTGCATGGGGGGGGTTGGACACAGATTCACTGTGTGAGGGGGGGTTGGTCACAGATTCACTGTGTGAGGGGGGTTGGTCACAGATTCACTGTGTGAGGGGGGTTTGGTCAGATTCACTGTGTGAGGGGGGTTTGGTCACAGATTCAGTGTGTGGGGGGGGTTTGGTCACAGATTCAGTGTGTGGGGGGGGTTTGCTCAGATTCACTGTGTGAGGGGGGGTTTGGTCACAGATTCAGTGTGTGGGGGGGGTTTGCTCAGATTCACTGTGTGAGGGGGTTTTGGTCACAGATTCACTGTGTGAGGGGGGGGTTTGGTGACAGATTCACTGTGTGAGGGGGGTTTGGTGACAGATTCACTGTGAGGGGGGGTTTGGTCACAGATTCACTGTGTGAGGGGGTTTGGACACAGATTCACTGTGTGAGGGGGTTTGGACACAGATTCACTGTGGGGGGGGGTTGGTCACAGATTCACTGTGTGAGGGGGGTTGGACACAGATTCAGTGTGGGGAGTTTGGTCACAGATTCACTGTGTGAGGGGGGGTTTGGTCACAGATTCAGTGTGTGAGGGGGGGGGTTTGGTCACAGATTCAGTGTGTGAGGGGGTGTTTGGTCACAGATTCACTGTGTGAGGGGTGTTTGGTCACAGATTCACTGTGTGGGGGGGGTTGGTCACAGATTCACTGTGTGAGGGGGGTTTGGTCAGATTCACTGTGTGAGGGGGGTTTGGTCACAGATTCAGTGTGTGGGGGGGGTTTGGTCACAGATTCAGTGTGTGAGGGGGGTTTGGTGACAGATTCACTGTGTGAGGGGGGGTTTGGAGACAGATTCAGTGTGTGAGGGGGTTTGGACACAGATTCAGTGTGTGAGAGGGGGTTTGGTCACAGATTCACTGTGTGAGGGGGGTTTGGTCACAGATTCACTGTGTGAGGGGCGGCTTTGGTCACAGATTCACTGTGTGAGGGGTGTTTGGTCACAGATTCACTGTGTGAGGGGGGTTTGGTCACAGATTCAATGTGTGAGGGGGGTTTGGTCACAGATTCAATGTGTGAGGGGGGTTTGGTCACAGATTCAATGTGTGAGGGGGGTTTGGTCACAGATTCACTGTGTGAGGGGGGTTTGGTCACAGGTTCACTGTGTGAGCGGGGTTGGACACAGATTCAGTGCGTGAGGGGGGTTTGGTCACAGATTCAGTGCGTGAGGGGGGTTTGGTCACAGATTCAGTGCGTGGGGAGGGTTTGGTCACAGATTCAGTGCGTGGGGAGGGTTTGGTCACCAGATTCAGTGCGTGGGGAGGGTTTGGTCACAGATTCAGTGTGTGGGGGGTGTTTGGTCACAGATTCAGTGTGTGGGGGGGGTTTGGTCAGATTCACTGTGTGAGGGGGTTTGGTCACAGATTCACTGTGTGTGGGGGGTTTGGTCACAGATAGTGCGTGGGGGGGTTTGGTCACAGATTCAGTGTGTGAGGGGGGGGTTTGGTCACAGATTCAGTGCGTGGGGGGGTTTGGTCACAGATTCAGTGTGTGAGGGGGGGTTTGGTCACAGATTCACTGTGTGAGGGGGGGTTTGGTCACAGATTCACTGTGTGAGGGGGGGGGTTTGGTCACAGATTCACTGTGAGGGGCGGGTTTGGTCACAGATTCACTGTGTGAGGGGGTTTGGTCACAGATTCACTGTGTGAGGGGGGGATTGGTCACAGATTCACTGTGTGAGGGGGGGATTGGTCACAGATTCACTGAGTGTGGGGGGGTTTGGTCACAGATTCAGTGTGTGAGGGGGGTTTGGTCACAGATTCACTGTGTGTGGGGGGGTTTGGTCACAGATTCACTGTGTGTGGGGGGGGTTTGGTCACAGATTCATTGCGTGGGGGGGTTTGGTCACAGATTCAGTGTGTGAAGGGGGGTTTGGTCACAGATTCAGTGTGTGAGGGGGTTTGGTCACAGATTCAGTGTGAGGGGGGGTTTGGTCTCAGATTCAGTGCGTGGGGGGGGTTTGGCCACAGATTCACTGTGTGAGGGGGGTTGGACACAGATTCACTGTGTGAGGGGGGGTTTGGTCACAGATTCAGTGCCTGGGGGGGGTTGGACACAGATTCACTGTGTGAGGGGGGGTTGGTCACAGATTCACTGTGTGAGGGGGGTTTGGTCACAGATTCAGTGCGTGGGGGGGGGTTTGGTCACAGATTCAGTGCGTGGGGGGTGTTTGGTCACAGATTCACTGTGTGGGGGGGGTTTGGTCACAGATTCAGTGTGTGAGGGGGGGTCTGGTCACAGAATTCACTGTGTGAGGGGGGTTGGTCACAGATTCAGTGTGTTGAGGGGGGTTTTGGTCACAGATTCACTGTGTGGGGGGGTTTGGTCACAGATTCACTGTGTGAGGGGGGTTTTGGTCACAGATTCACTGTGTGAGGGGGGTTTGGTGACAGATTCACTGTGTGAGGGGGTTTGGTCACAGATTCACTGTGAGGGGGGGGTTTGGTCACAGATTCACTGTGAGGGGGGGGTTTGGTCAGATTCACTGTGTGAGGGGGGGGTTTGGTCACAGATTCAGTGTGTGAGGGGGGTTTGGTGACAGATTCACTGTGTGAGGGGGGTTTGGTCACAGATTCACTGTGTGAGGGGGGTTTGGTGACAGATTCACTGTGTGAGGGGGGGTTTGGTCACAGATTCACTGTGAGGGGGGTTTGGTCACAGATTCAGTGTGTGAGGGGGGGTTTGGTCACAGATTCAGTGTGTGAGGGGGGGGTGTTTGGTCACAGATTCACTGTGTGGGGGGGTTTGGTCACAGATTCACTGTGTGGGGGGGGTTTGGTCACGGATTCACTGTGTGAGGGGGGGTTTGGTCACAGATTCACTGTGTGAGGGGGGTTTTGTCACAGATTCACTGTGTGAGGGGGTTTGGTCACAGATTCAGTGTGTGGGGTGGGTTTGGTCACAGATTCACTGTGTGAGGGGGGGTTTGGTCACAGATTCACTGTGTGAGGGGGGTTTGGTCACAGATTCACTGTGTGAGGGGGGGGTTTGGTCACAGATTCACTCTGTGAGGGGGGGTTTGGTGACAGATTCACTGTGAGGGGGGGTTTGGTCACGGAATTAGTGTGTGAGGGGGGGTCTAGTCACAGATTCACTGTGTGAGGGGGGGTTTGGTCACAGATTCAGTGTGTGGGGGGGTTGGTCACAGATTCACTGTGTGAGGGGGGTTGGACACAGATTCAGTGTGGGGGAGTTTGGTCACAGATTCACTGTGTGAGGGGGGGTTTGGTCACAGATTCACTGTGTGAGGGGGGTTGGATACAGATTCAGTGTGTGAGGGGGGTTTGGTCACAGATTCAGTGCGTGGGGAGGATTTGGTCACAGATTCAGTGCGTGGGGAGGGTTTGGTCACAGATTCAGTGTGTGGGGGGTGTTTGGTCACAGATTCAGTGTGTGGGGGGGGTTTGGTCAGATTCACTGTGTGAGGGGGGTTTGGTCAGAGATTCACTGTGTGTGGGGGGTTTGGTCATAGATTCAGTGCGTGGGGGGGTTTGGTCACAGATTCAGTGTGTGGGGGGGGGGTTTGGTCACAGATTCAGTGCGTGGGGGGGGTTTGGTCACAGATTCAGTGTGTGAGGGGGGGTTTGGTCACAGATTCACTGTGTGAGGGGGGGTTTGGTCACAGATTCACTGTGTGAGGGGGGGGGTTTGGTCACAGATTCACTGTGAGGGGCGGGTTTGGTCACAGATTCACTGTGTGAGGGGGTTTGGTCACAGATTCACTGTGTGAGGGGGTTTGGTCACAGATTCACTGTGTGAGGGGGGGATTGGTCACAGATTCACTGTGTGAGGGGGGGATTGGTCACAGATTCACTGAGTGTGGGGGGGTTTGGTCACAGATTCAGTGTGTGAGGGGGGGTTTGGTCACAGATTCACTGTGTGAGGGGGGTTTGGTCACAGATTCACTGTGTGTGGGGGGGGTTTGGTCACAGATTCACTGTGTGTGGGGGGGTTTGGTCACAGATTCATTGCGTGGGGGGGTTTGGTCACAGATTCAGTGTGTGAGGGGGGGTTTGGTCACAGATTCAGTGTGTGAGGGGGGGTTTGGTCACAGATTCAGTGTGTGAGGGGGTTTGGTCACAGATTCAGTGTGAGGGGGGGTTTGGTCTCAGATTCAGTGCGTGGGGGGGGTTTGGCCACAGATTCACTGTGTGAGGGGGGTTGGACACAGATTCACTGTGTGAGGGGGGGGGTTTGGTCACAGATTCAGTGCATGGGGGGGGTTGGACACAGATTCACTGTGTGAGGGGGGGTTGGTCACAGATTCACTGTGTGAGGGGGGTTGGTCACAGATTCAGTCCGTGGGGGGGGTTTGGTCACAGATTCACTGTGTGAGGGGGGGTTGGTCACAGATTGAGTGCGTGGGGAGGTTTTGGTCACAGATTCAGTGCGTGGGGGGGGTTTGGGTCCACAGATTCACTGTGTGAGGGGGGGTTTGGTCACAGATTCACTGTGTGAGGGGGTTTGGTCACAGATTCACTGTGTGAGGGGGGGGTTTGGTCACAGATTCAGTGCGTCGGGAGGTTTTGGTCACAGATTCAGTGCGTGGGGGGGGTTTGGTCACAGATTCAATGTGTGGGGGGGGTTTGGTCACAGATTCAGTGTGTGAGGGGGGGTCTGGTCACAGAATTCACTGTGTGAGGGGGGTTGGTGACAGATTCACTGTGTGAGGGGGGTTTTGGTCACAGATTCACTGTGTGGGGGGTTTGGTCACAGATTCACTGTGTGAGGGGGGTTTTGGTCACAGATTCACTGTGTGAGGGGGGTTTGGTCACAGATTCACTGTGTGAGGGGGGTTTGGTCACAGATTCACTGTGTGAGGGGGGGGTTTGGTCACAGATTCACTGTGTGAGGGGGGTTTGGTGACAGATTCACTGTGTGAGGGGGTTTGGTCACAGATTCACTGTGAGGGGGGGTTTGGTCACAGATTCACTGTGAGGGGGGGTTTGGTCAGATTCACTGTGTGATGGGGGGGTTTGGTCACAGATTCACTGTGTGAGGGGGGTTTGGTGACAGATTCACTGTGTGAGGGGGGTTTGGTGACAGATTCACTGTGTGAGGGGGGTTTGGTGACAGATTCACTGTGTGAGGGGGGGTTTGGTCACAGATTCAGTGTGTGAGGGGGGTTTGGTCACAGATTCACTGTGTGAGGGGGGGGTGTTTGGTCACAGATTCACTGTGTGGGGGGGGTTTGGTCACAGATTCACTGTGTGGGGGGGGTTTGGTCACGGATTCACTGTGTGAGGGGGGGTTTGGTCACAGATTCACTGTGTGGGAGGGGTTTTGTCACAGATTCACTGTGTGAGGGGGTTTGGTCACAGATTCACTGTGTGAGGGGGTTTGGTCACAGATTCACTGTGTGTGGGGGGGGGTTTGGTCACAGATTCACTGTGTGAGGGGGGTTTGGTCACAGATTCACTGTGTGAGGGGGTTTGGTCACAGATTCACTGTGTGAGGGGGGGTGTTTGGTCACAGATTCACTGTGTGAGGGGGTTTGGTCACAGATTCACTGTGTGAGGGGGGGTGTTTGGTCACACGATTCACTGTGTGGGGGGGGTTTGGTCACAGATTCACTGTGTGAGGGGAGGGTTTGGTCACAGATTCACTGTTGTGGCGGGGTTTGGGTCAGATTCACTGTGGGGGGGGTTTGGTCAGATTCACTGTGGGGGGGGGTTTGGTCACAGATTCATTGTGCGTGGGGGGGGTTTGGTCACAGATTCACTGTGAGGGGGAGGTTTTGGTCACAGATTCAGTGCGTCGGGAGGTTTTGGTCACAGATTCAGTGCCTGGGGGGGGTTTGGTCACAGATTCAGTGTGTGGGGTGGGTTTGGTCACAGATTCAGTGTGTGAGGGGGGGTCTGGTCACAGATTCACTGTGAGGGGGGGGTTTGGTGACAGATTCACTGTGTGAGGGGGGTTTGGTGACAGATTCACTGTGTGAGGGGGTTTGGTCACAGATTCACTGTGTGAGGGGGGTTTGGTGACATATTCACTGTGTGAGGGGGGGGTTTGGTCACAGATTCACTGTGTGAGGGGGGTTTGGTGACAGATTCACTGTGTGAGGGGGGGTTTGGTGACAGATTCACTGTGTGAGGGGGTGGTTTGGTCACAGATACACTGTGTGAGGGGGGTTTGGTGACAGATTCACTGTGTGAGGGGGGGTTTGGTGACAGATTCACTGTGTGAGGGGGGGGTTTGGTCACAGATTCACTGTGTGAGGGGGGTTTGGTCACAGATTCAGTGTGTGAGGGGGGGTGTTTGGTCACAGATTCACTGTGTGGGGGGGTTTGGTCACAGATTCACTGTGTGAGGGGGGGTTTTGGTCACAGATTCACTTGTGTGGGGGGGTTTGGTCACAGATTCACTGTGTGAGGGGGTTTGGTTACAGATTCACTGGTGTGTGGGGGGGTTTTGGTCACAGATTCACTGTGTGAGGAGGGGTGTTTGGTCACAGATTCAGTGTGTGAGAGGGTATGGTCACAGATTCAGTGTGTGAGAGGGTATCGTCACAGATTCACTGTGTGAGGGGGGTTGGTCACAGATTCAGTGTGTGAGGGGGGTTGGTCACAGATTCACTGTGTGAGGGGGGTTTGGTCACAGATTCACTGTGTGAGGGGGGTTTGGTCACAGATTCACTGTGTGAGGGGGGGTTTGGTGACAGATTCACTGTGAGGGGGGGGGTTGGTCACAGATTCACTGTGTGAGGGGGGTTTGGTGACAGATTCACTGTGTGAGGGGGGTTTGGTGGACAGATTCACTGTGTGAGGGGGGGTTTGGTCACAGATTCACTGTGTGAGGGGGGTTTGGTCACAGATTCAGTGTGTGAGGGGGGGCTGTTTGGTCACAGATTCACTGTGTGGGGGGGGTTGGTCACAGATTCACTGTGTGGGGGGGGTTTGGTCACAGATTCACTGTGTGAGGGGGTTTGGTCACAGATTCACTGTGTGTGGGGGGGGTTTGGTCACAGATTCACTGTGTGAGGGGGGGGTTTGGTCACAGATCAGTGTGAGGGGGGGTTTGGTCACAGATTCACTGTGTGAGGGGGGGTGTGTTTGGTCACAGATTCACTGTGTGAGGGGGGTTTGGTCACAGATTCACTGTGTGTGGGGGGGGTTTGGTCACAGATTCACTGTGTGAGGGGGGGGGGGGTTTGGTCACAGATTCACTGTGTGAGGGGGGGTGTTTGGTCACAGATTCAGTGTGTGAGGGGGGGGTTTGGTCACAGATTTAGTGTGCGACGGGGGGTTTGGTCCCAGGTTGTGGACACCGTGTGGAACGCCGGCCCATGGGTGCAAGATGAAGCAGTCTGCAGGCAACAGGAAGACACTCACCAGGAGGGATCAAGCAACGGGCAGAGTCACCGCCTCTCTGTAACATCGGCTTGAAAACGCAGGCCGTCAGCGCCGGGAACGGCAACTTGGCTGTAAGACAGGAACGAGGCAAGGGCATCTGACAATGGGGTCAGATGTCAGGGCTGGGGTCAGGGGGCAGCATGGGGGTCAGACAGCCCTTTGACTCGGATTTTCCCATTATCAAAAGGAGGAGGGGGAGTTCACAGGCGGGAAACACACCAGCATTCACCAGCAGCCTCTGTTCCCTCTCCCCTCCCGCATCCACCCCATCCCCTCCCAGCCTCTGTTCCTACTCCCCCTCCCCTGGATCCACCATCCCCTCCCAGCCTCTGTTCGTCTCCCTCTCCCCCTCCCCTCTGGATCCACCCAATCCCTCCAG
>NW_026780712.1:0-27857 GCF_030144855.1 Hypanus sabinus | reverse complement strand
GCTGAATGGCCTCGCCCATTGTAAGGACGCTGTGACACGACCCTACCGGCAGCAACGTGGCAGGTTACTCAGCCGCTTCCAACAGGAGGTTGCCTCACGGGGGGGTTTTGCTGCGGGCACTCCGATGGCCTCCGTGCCTGCCACCCCCGCCCACAATGCTGGTTACAGACTCTCAGATGTTCCCTCCTGTCCCCCAGAGCTGCTGCAATTAGAAACAACCCATACTCAGCAGGTCAGGCGGCTTCCATGGAGAGGGATAACCAGTCGCTGTCTCGGGCCGAGACCCTGCGTCAGGACTGGAAAGGAAGGGTGGAGATGCCGGACTGAGAAGGGGGGTGGGGGGAGGAGTACAAGCTGGCCGGTGATAGGTGAGACCAGGTGAAGGGGAAGGTGGCTGAGAGAGGGAGAGGGGGTGATACAGGACTGTGCAAAGGTCTTAGCTGCCTGAATATCGCCAGGGTGCCCAAGACATTTGCACAGGATTGTATTTGTCACCATGGTGCGGAGAGTGAGTTTATGAATCCGTCGGGAACTAAGCATCCTGGGAATGGTGAGGGTGGGGTGCCATGGGAGGGGTGTGGGACAGGGGGCAGAGAAGGAGTGTCGGGGGTGGGTACAGACACACCCAGCCCTGAGACACCAGGCAGTCACTTCATTCCAAACAATCGGTTTATTGATCATTACAGAATGTCTCTCTGGGGCTTCCCGCTCCCTCCTCTCTTCCTGTAGCTGTTACACTTTATTCTGCATTCTGTTGCGGTTTTCCTTTGTGCTAACTCAGTGCGCTGTGTACTGTTCTGATCTGTGTGAACAGAGTGCAAGACAGGCTTCTCTACATCTGGGCACACCATCATCACAATGTGCCGTGTCGTATAAAGTGGGTGAAAATGGTCCACGGCCATGATTGTTCTGGCGAAGTTTTCTGCAGAACTGCTTTGCCACTCTCTTCTTCTGGGCCGCGTCTTTACAAGACGGGTGACCCCAGCCGTTATCAATACCCTTCAGAGATTGTCTGCCTGGCGTCAGTGGTCACATAACCAGGACTTGTGATCTGCACCGGCTGCTCGTACGACCGTCCACCACCTGCTCCCACCTCACCCTGATCGGGGGCTAAGCAGGAGCCACATTTTAATTCAGAATTCCATTCTCGTTCTGACATTTTGGTCTATGGCATCCTCTTGTGGCACGATGAGATGGAGGAACACCACCTTATATTCCGCCTGGCTAACACCTCGTCTAGGTCCCGTCTTCCCTTTCTCCCATGGTCCGCTCTCCCCTCCAGCCCTTCCCCTTTCCCACCCACCTGGCTTCACCCATCTCCTGTTCTCCTCCCCTTCCCCCCCACCTTTTTATTCCGGCATCTTCCCCCTTCCTCGTTAGTCCTGGCGAGAGGTCTCAGCTTGAAATGCCGGCTGTTTTTCCATTTCCGTGGATGCTGCCTGACCTGCGGTATTTTGATCCTGCGGCACGTGGATTTGGGCAGAGGTGCAGTTACGAATGAGAGGCTGCTGTGGCTGATGAGTGGTCCTCGCTAGTCACCTACACGGGGATGGATGCCAAAGAAGAGGAAATTCTGCAGATGCTGGAAATCCAGGCAACACACACAAGACGCTGGAGGAGCTCAGCAGGCCAGGCAATCCGGCCCGAAACATCGACTGTACTCTTTTCCACTGATTCTGCCTGGCCTGCTGAGTCCCTCCAGTATGGATGCCTTTGGTTTTGTCCCGCCTACGTAGCTCAGTCAGTCTCTCTGGCCAAAGCAAGAGGCAGGCAAGGACCACAACCTGGTCGCGGTTTGGAGGCTGGCGGGGCTCAATGCCCCGGAGACCAGGGCCTTTTGCTTTGGCTCTTGGTGGGGTCACCCAGGCCGAAGGGTGGAGGCCAGACGGTCCTCTAGGTTCGGGGGTTCAGCTCAGGGATAACAACCCTGACTGGTCAATCAAAACTGGTACGGAGACACAGATGAAGATTCCTTCTTCGTCTGGACGGCCGAGGACAGACGTGGAGGTCCTGCATCACACCAAGTGGTGTAAAGGGCATTAAGCTTCCTGTTGGAAGTACGTCAGAGAGCAGGCAAAATGCAACGTCAATACTGCTGCCCTAAGGCCGACAACACTACGGGTGAGAGTCAACTGAGAGAAGAAGGTGGATGGTTGGCCCGCTTTGCAAAAGGGAACTGTCCCTGTGTGTCCAGAACTGGTGTGTGAACCAGATTACAGGATTCCCTTTTGCCATTTTCACCGTCCTTTGCCACAAGCTTAACGGCATTCAGTGAGCTCCGGGCGTGAAAAACATTTCATCTCTGACGTTGACCAGGCTCTCATCTTCGCCTGAAGGAGAACAAGGTCACCACAGTGCCGGTGTTGGTGTGACCGGGAGATCTGAGAGGCAGTGGGCTAGAGAGGGTTAACAGAAAGGGCAGAATTTCTGACCGGGATCAAATTGGTCATGAGCAGGGAGCAGCCGATGACAGCTGGGCGGGCAGTTGTCCCACCAGACCTTCTGTGGGCCATTCAGCTCACTCAGAGGCTCTCGAGGCAGCTGGGAACGATACCAGACCTGGGGGAAATACCCCTGGGGGAAATACCTGCAAGCTATCAGACACACACTCAGACTTCTGAAAGGTCCTCACTATTCCTCTTTTGCTCTCTCTATCCATCATCTATTGCTTTCTTTTTGTTTATTATTGTAATTTTTATGCCTTGCACTGTTCTGCTGCCACAAATCCACAAATTTCACAACATGCAATACCATGCAAAAGTCTCAGACTCATTTATGTAGTTGGGGTGCTTGAGTTTTGCAGAGTAATGTAGTAATTTTATGTATTGAACTGTACTGCTGTTACAAAAAAAAACAAATTTCCTGACGTGTGTGAGTGATGATAAACCTGATTCTGATCTGGGTCTCCATTGTGGACTGAGAGTGGGAAACATAGAAACACAGAAAACCTACGGAACAATACAGGCCCTTCAGCCCACAATGCTGTGCTGAACATGTCCTTACCTTAGAAGTTACCCAGGGTTACCCATAGCCATACATTTCCCTGAGAACATCTGTTCCCAATTTATGCTTCCAAGTTCCTGCCTGATAGCCTCATATTTCCCCTTACTCCAATTAAATACTTCCCTAACTTGTCTGTTCCTATCCCTCTCCAAAGCTACGGTAAAGAAGACAGAATTGTGATCACTATCTCCAAAATGCTCTCCCACTGAGAGACCTGACACCTGACCAGGTTCATTTCCCAATACCAGATCGAGTACAGCCTCTCCTCTTGTCGGCTTGTCTACATATTGTGTCAGAAAACCTTCCCGAACACACCTAATAAACTCCACCCCATCTAAACCCCTCGCTCCAGGGAGATGCCAATCGATATTTGGGAAATTAAAACCCCCATCACAACAAATAAACCCATCCCAGTTCCTACATGATTTCCCCGCTCTTCCACTGAACGATGGAACACATTCCGCACTACCCCGTGTGGCCCCTGCCTGTCATGGTGCTTGAAGCAAGCGTTTACTCCAACAGACCATGGGTGGCTCGGGCCGGCGACGTTGAGAGGGGAGCCCTCCAAATCCAGGGACCCCACGATCAGCGCTAACCGGGAGTCCCCTTTGAACACTCACAGTACAGGGAAACACCGAGGCCAGTCGGAATAAAACAAGGGTTTAACCACTCTCGACACGATGGCAGGCCCCCGGGGCCCCCATCAGTGAGCAATGAACCTGAAGCCAGAGCTCGCACTGTGCTGTGAAACCTCTTGACTGTGCAGCCCATGAACCCACAATAACCCCGTCCTGGTAACTAAACTTTGAACTCAGCTCATTCCTGCCTCCTGCGCAGTATCCAAGTCGGAATTGGAATCGCTGCGGACCCCCCCATTCCCCGTCCTCACTGACTCACTGCCTGCTGAGGGGCAGCAGTGAAGGCCGTCCGTCACTGGCACACTGACATGCAGAAGGAGACTTCATTGCTCTTTCCATAACGGTCTGGCTTGACCGATCACAGTTGTTAGCCCCGAGGTCCGGTGGACGACTCAGCCTGTCCTCTACCCTTTGACCTGTGTGGCATGGGTGACCCTACCAGGAGCCAAAGCAAAGGGCCCCGACTGCAGCCGGCATAGCTCCTGGGTCGTCGAGGAACGCCAGCCTCCAGACTCCCCGACGAGGTTGTGGGTCTCACTGTCTAAGTGCAAGTGGGTCACGGTCTCAGCTACAAGGAGCCATTATCTACACCTCAGGAAACGGGGGCAGATTGAATAAAGGAGACCATTCATCCCTTTATATCTGTGCTATCTCCGGAAAGGACTTTCCGATTAAAACTCGCTGCATTGCTGGCTCTTCCCGTGGACTGCTGCTGTTGGCTGAGGATTTCCGTTAGAGCATAAAACAGGACATTCAGCCCATCACATCTCCTCTGTCATTCTATCAAGGCTGATTTATTATTCCTCTCGACTCCATTCTCCTGCCTTCTCCCTGCAAACTTGAACCCATCAACCTCTGCTCTCAATATACCCAATGAATCATCCCTCACAGCCATCAGTGTTAATAAATACCACAGATTCACTACACTGGTGAAAGAAATTCTTCCTCAGTTCTGTTCTAGCCTTGTATTCTGAGGTTATGCCCTCTGGTCCTAGACTCCCCCACTATAGGAAACATCCTCTCCACATCCACTCTATCTGTGTCCTCTGGTCCTAGACTCCCCCACTATAGGAAACATCCTCTCCACATCCACTCTATGTGTGTCCTCTGGTCCTAGACTCCCCCACTATAGGAAACATCCTCTCCACATCCACTCTATCTGTCTACTCTGGTCCTAGACTACCCCACTATAGGAAACATCCTCTCCACATCCACTCTATCTGTGTCCTCTGGTCCTAGACTCCCCCCACTATAGGAAACATCCTCTCCACATCCACTCTATCTGTGTCGTCTGGTCCTAGACTCCCTCGATATAGGAAACATCCTCTCCACATCCACTCTATCTGTGTCCTCTGGTCCTAGACTCCCCCACTATAGGAATCATCCTTTCCACATCCACTCTATCTGTGTCCTCTGGTCCTAGACTCCCCCACTATAGGAAACATCCTCTCCACATCCACTCTATCTGTGTCCTCTGGTCCTAGACTCCCCAGTATAGGAAATATCCTCTCCACATCCACTCTATCTGTGTCCTCTGGTCCTAGAGTCCCCCACTATAGGAAACATCCTCTCCACATCCACTCTATCTGTGTCCTCTGGTCCTAGACTCCCCCACTATAGGAAACATCCTCTCCACATCCACTCTATCTGCATCCTCTGGTCCTAGACTCCCCCACTATAGGAAACATCCTCTCCACATCCACTCTATCTGTGGACCTAGACTCCCCCACTATAGGAAACAGCCTCTCCACATCCACTCTATCTGTGTCCTCTGGTCCTAGACTCCCTCAATATAGGAAACATCCTCTCCACATCCACTCTATCTGTGTCCTCTGGTCCTAGACTCCCCCACTATAGGAAACATCCTCTCCACATCCACTCTATCTGTGTCCTCTGGTCCTAGACTCCCCCACTATAGGAAACATCCTCTCCACATCCACTCTATCTGTGTCCTCTGGTCCTAGACTCCCCAGTATAGGAAATATCCTCTCCACATCCACTCTATCTGTGTCCTCCGGTCCTAGACTCCCCCACTATAGGAAACACCCTCTCCACATCCACTCTATCTGTGTCCTCTGGTCCTAGACTCCCCCACTATAGGAAACATCTTCTCCACATCCACTCTATCTGTGTCCTCCGGTCCTAGACTCCCCCACTATAGGAAACATCCTCTCCACATCCACTCTATCTGTGTCCTCTGGTCCTAGACTCCCCCACTATAGGAAACACCCTCTCCACATCCACTCTATCTGTGTCCTCTGGTCCTAGACTCCCCCACTATCGGAAACATCCTCTCCACATCCACTCTATCTGTGTCCTCTGGTCCTAGACTCCCCCACTACAGGAAACATCCTGTCCACATCCACTCTATCTGTCTACTCTGGTCCTATACTCCCCCACTACAGGAAACATCCTGTCCACATCCACTCTATCTGTCTACTCTGGTCCTATACTCCCCCACTACAGGAAACATCCTTTCCATGTCCACTCTATTGAGGCCTTTCAATTCTCGATAGTTTGCAGCTCCTCCCCTCCCTCACTGACCAGGCTCAGAGAGTGCAGCCCAGCGTTGCCTGCAGGACTGATCTTTCCCGCAGGTTTCAGCTCAGCACTGACTGCACGTCCCAGGGGGTTAGAGCACAACATCGATGTGTCAGCGCCTGGGAGCACAGAGCACAAGATCGTTATGCCAGCACCGTCACCTCCATTAAATCTCTTATTTTTATTCTCAAGGATTTTTCAGTTTTTCCATCAGCGAGATACAGTGAATTTTGCACTATGCAAAAGTCTTCAGCAGATATAGATCAGCGGGGTGCAGGGCAGATAAATCCCAAAGAGGAAGTCGGATTCTAGGGGCAGGTAATGCAACTGCGGCTGACAAGGGAAGTCGAAGCTGACATTAAAGCCATTGAGAGGGCATTTAATGGAGCAAAAATTGGAAGTTGGAGGATTGAGGAGATTTTAAAAACCGACAGAAAGCAACTAAAAAGGTCGTAAAGAAGGAAAAGATGGATTATGAGAGTAAGTATGTGAGAGTGGATATTGAACCGTTGGGAAATGATGCTGGAGAGGTTGTGATGGGGGACCACGGAAATGGCGGGTGAACCGAATCCGTATTTTGCATCGGGCTCCACAGTGGGAGACGCCGCGGAGCGGCGTGGTGGAAGTTCCGAGTGTCAGGGGGCAGAAATGTGTGAAGTTGCCACTTCTTGGGAGAACTGAAACGTCCCGAAGGCAGATAAGTCACCTGGCCCAGACAGTCCACAGCCCGGTTCTGAAAGAGGTGGCTGCAGAGATCGTCGAGGCATTAGTAATGATCTTAATTGATTCCGGCACGGTTCCCAAGAACTGAAAAATTGCAAATGGCACTCTGCTCGAGAAGTGAAAGAGGCAGAAGGAAGGACATTGTAGGCCAGCTAGTCTGACCATATGGAGAAGATGTTGGACTCGATTATGAAGCTGAGGTTTTGGGGTACATGATAAAATAGGCTGAGGTCAGCACAGTTTCCTCGAGGGAAAACCCTGCCTGACAAATCTGTTGAATTCTTTGAGGAAGTAGCAAGCAGGATGGACGAAGGAGAGTCGGTGGATTTTGTGTGCTTGGATTTTCAGAAGGCCTTTGGCAAGGTGCCACACATGAAGCTGCTTAATAAACTACGAGCCCGTGGTACTACCGGGGAGATTCTAGCAGAGGATAAAGCAGTGGCTGACTGGCAGGAATAAAGGGAACCTTTTCTGGTTGGCTGCTGGTCACTAGTGGTGTTCCACGGGATTTTGTGTTGGGACCGATTCTTTTCAGGTTATACAGCATGTCATTGACTTGCCTGATGGAATTGATGGCTTTGTGGCCGAGTTTGTAGACAGGATGAAGATACATGGAGGTTAAGGTAGTTCTGAGTACTTTTTACTTTACTTTATTGTCACCAAACAATTGATACTAGAGGGTACAATCATCACAGTGATAGTTGTTTCTGCGCTTCGCGCTCCCTGAAGTACAAATCAAAGTAAATATAATAAAAATTTAAATTATAAATCATAATTAGAAACTAGAAAAGGGAAAGTAAGGTAGTGCAAGTCAGGTCGGGATATTTGGAAGGTACGGACCAGATCCGGGTCGGGATCCGTTCAGCAGTCTTATCACAGTTGGAAAGAAGCTGTTCCCAAATCTGGCCGTACGAATCTTCATGCTCCTGAACCGTCTCCCGGAGGGAAGAGGGACAAAAAGTGTGTTGGCTGGGTGGGTCATGTCCTTGATTATCCTGACAGCTCTGCTCCGACAGCGTGCGGTGTGAAGTGAGTCCAAGGATGGAAGGATGCAGTAAGCAGGGAGGCTGCAGAAAGACTGAGACAGATTAGGGGAATGAGTAAAGAAGTGGCAGATGGAATACAGTGTTGGGAAGTGCATGGTTATGTACTTTGGTAGAAGAAATAAAGAGTTGTTATTTTCTAAATGGAGATAAAATACAAAAATCTAAGGCGCAGAAGGACTTGGAGTCCGTGTGCAAGATTTCCTAAAGGTTAACTTGCAGGTTGAGTCGCTGGTGAGGAAGGCAAATGCAATGTTGGCGTTTATTTCGAGAGGACTAGAATATAAAAGCAAGGATGTAATGTTGAGGCTTTATGAAGTACTGGTGAGGCCTCACAGAGTATGTGAGTACCCTTGGGCCCCTTATCTAAGAAAGGATGTGCTGACACCGGAGAGGGCTCAAAGGAGATTCACAAAATGGAATTGAATGGCTCATCGTGTGAAGACCGTTTGATGGCCTGTATTCACTGGAATTCAGAAGAATGAGGGGTGACCTCATTGAAACCTATCGAACGGTATTGCTGGAATGGATGTGGAGAGGATGTTTCCGATGGTGAGAGAGTCTAACATCAGAGGATAGAATAGAGGGGCATCCTTTCAGAACGGAGATGAGGAGGGTTTTTCTTTTACCCAGAGAGTGGGCAATTGTGGAGGCCAAGTCATGGGGTATATTTAAGGCAGAGGTTGATAGGTTCTAGATTGGCCAGGGCATGAAGGGTTTCAAAGGTACATTTAATGTCAGAGAATTGTATACAATATACATCCTGAAATTCTTTTTCTTCACAAACATCCACGAAAACCGAGGAGTGCCCCAAAGAATGAATGACAGTTAGATGTTAGAACCCAAAGGATATGGGGAGAAGGCAGGAGACTGGGGCTAATAGGGAAAACAGATCAGCCATGATGAAATGGCAGGGCCACTCGATGGGCCAAATGGCCTGATTCTGCCTCTATATCGTATGGTCTTCTGTTCTTATAGTCTTATGGTAATTTCATGTATCGCACTGTACCGCTGTCGCAAAAAAAAAATCAAAATCCCTGACGTGTGTGAGTGATGATAAACCTGATTCTGATCTGGGTCTCTATTGTGGACTGAGAGTGGGAAGGGGGCAGGGAGAGGGGAATCATGGTTGGGAAAAGGGGAAGGGAGAGGGGAGGGAGCGGGAAGCACCAGAGAGACATTCTGTAATGATCAATAAACCGATTGTTTGGAATCAAATGACCTTGCCTGGTGTCTCACGGCTGGGTGTGTCTGTACCCGTCCCTGACACTCCTTCTCTGCCCCCTGTCCCACACCCCTCCCTCACCATTCCCAACATCCTTTGCTCCTGCATGTACGTACTGTACATAAGTGGAACCTGCTGGATCACCCTTGACACCCATTTGCGAACCCAGCAATAGACAACCTCTTCAGAGAACATTTCACTCGAGTCATCGTACTGCCTACCCACACGCATCCAGAGGATGGGAGCAGTGCTACCCGCCACGCCGGTGCGCTGGCACGGATCGTCGTTCACGGCAGAGTGTGAGGTTTCATTAACTGCTGGTTGCTCAGGACATTCTGAGCTGTTTGAGCATCTTAACCCCCTCCTGAATCATTACTGTTCGGCTCATTTCATCTCCTCGGTTATTTAAAACTCGTTTAATTAGAGTCAAACAACAACCCAAATGTTTTCAAACTCTGCTTCCCCAGTTTTTTCCATTAATTATGTCAAGACTGAGGATTTAAGATTGCTTAATGTCACTTCCAATACACAAGGGTAAAGAAGCACAAAATAATTGTTATCTGATGCAGCGCAAAAACACGGTAAGACAAAGAACAGAATAATAAAAATAGACAATAAATATAAATGCATAAGATAACTTATATGTGTAGATTGATTGTGTGTCCATAAAGTGACGCCAGTCTGTGCATAGGGTGACTGACGGGAAATGATAAAGTAGGCGGTTGGGGTGGGTTGGTGGTGGGGGTGTTGACCTGGGGAAAGTCACTGTTTTTGAGTCTGGTGGTCCTGGCGTGGATGCAACAGAACCTCCTCCCCGATGGGAGTGGGACAAACAGTCCGTGAGCAGGGTGGGTGGGATCCTCCACAATGTCACTGGCCCTTTTCTGGCACCGTGGAGCGGAGAGCGAGTTTGGAAATCTGGCGGGGGCAAAGGATGTTGGGAATGGTGAGGGTGGGGTGCCGCGGGGGAGGGGTGTGGGACAGGGGGCAGAGAAGGAGTGTCAGGGACGGGTACAGACACACCCAGCCCTGAGACACCAGGCAAGGTCATTTGATTCCAAACAATCGGTTTATTGATCATTACAGAATGTCTCTCTGGTGCTTCCCGCTCCCTCCCCTCTCCCTTCCCCTTTTCCCAACCATGATTCCCCTCTCCCTGCCCCCTTCCCACTCTCAGTCCACAATAGAGACCCAGATCAGAATCAGGTTTATCATCACTCACACACGTCAGGAAATTTGATTTTTATTTGTGACAGCTGTACAGTGCGGTACACAAAATTACCACAGTCCTGTGCAAAAGTCCGAGACTCCGTAGTGATGCTCAGCATGTGTGTGGCGGTGGGTGGGGGTACCTGTGGTGAGTATAGAAGCTTCCAGGAGTTTCTGGCCCCTGCGACCGACGGACCACCGATTGTCTCTCATCACAGAGCAGTCCGAGACACTGGTCGATCAGGACCGCGACCCGTTGCAGGGCACCTGGGGTGACGGGATGTGAAGCAGAGGCTGCAGTCTGTTCAGCCCCAGACGGGTGGCCGGAGGCAAACGTGGGGGTCAGGGGTTCAGGCTACTGATGGATGCTGGTGTCCCCACAGGTGCAGCTGGAGAGGGGAAAAACCCTTCACATCAAGGCACTGGCCCTGGGTGACCTCAACGTGGCCGGACAGAGGGAGGTTTTCTTTGAGATGAACGGCCAGCTTCGCTCTGTCCTGGTCAAGGACACACAAGCCATGAAGGTCAGTGAATGGTGTGGGCGGAGAGAGGGTACCTCCATTTCATATCTCACTCTATTCCAGTAGGCTTGTAAATACGTTACTGATTGTTCTTTTAAATAAACCACTGCAGGTTGTATGTAAAAACCCGTGAACTGCAGGCTTTGTGATACGGGCGCATCCCGCTTAAAGCAAACACAAAGCAAGGCTCAGGTTTCCGATGTCCGAGTGTTCCTTTGGGCTAGAGGAGAGGTCACCAACAACCTGTCCTGGTCATGAGCTTTACAGCACAGAAACAGACCCTTCAGCCCATCTAGTCTGTGCCCAACTATTAATCCGCCGACTCCCACCAACCTGCACCTCCACACCCCTCCCATCCATACACTTAGAACCGTAGAACATCACAGCACAGAAACAGGCCTTTTGGCCCTTCTTGGCTGTGCCGGACCACTTTTCTGACTGCCCTGCACCCGGCCCGAATCCCTCCATACACCTCTCATCCACGTACCTGTGCAAGTTTTTCGTAAATGTCAAAAGAGAGCCCGCATTCACCACTTCATCTGGCAGCTCATTCCACACTCCCACCACTCTCTGCGTGAAGAAGCCCCTCCCAAATATTCCCTTTAAACTTTTCCCCCTTCACCCTTAACCCATGACCTCTGGTTTTTTTTCTCCCCTGGCCTCAGTGGAAAAAGCCTGCTTGCATTCACTCCATCTATACCCAACATAATTTTATACACCTCTATCAAATCTCTCCTCATTCTCCTACGCTCCAGGGAATAAAGTCCTAACCTATTCAACCTTTCTCTGTAACTCAGTTTCTCAAGTCCCGGCAACATCCTTGTAAACTTTCTCCGCACTCTTTCAACCTTATTAATATCCTTCCTGAAATTTGGTGACCAAAACTGCACACAATACTCCAAATTCGGCCTCACCAATGCCTTATACAACCTCACCATAACATTCCAACTCTTATACTCAATACTTTGATTTATAAGGGCCAATGTACCAAGAGCTCTCTGTACAACCCTATCCACCTGTATTCCCAGATCCCTCTGTTCTACTGCACTCCTCAGTGTCCTACCATTTACCTTGTTTGTTCCACCTTGGCCCTCGTTTCGCTTAAATGCTAAAATCAAGCTCACATCCACCACACTTCACACTCTCACCACCTCTGGGTGAAGATGTTCCCCTTGAACATTTCACCTTTCACCCTTAACCCGTGACCTGTAGTTTCAGCCTCACCCAGCCTCAGCGGGAAACAATGCCCCTATCGACCCTCGCCAGTTTGTGTGCATCTCGGCCCAATATGGCGGCTGTCTTGCCGGAAACTGGAGAGTTACCCCGCTCGATCGATTCCCGCCACTTCCTGTCGGGGGTCAGTGCACTCTGCCCGTGACCGCGTGGGTTTCCTCGGGGTGCTCCGGCCTCCCCCCATGGTCATTGTAAACTGTTCAGTGATTAGGCTAGGATGAAGTCGGGGGATGAATGGTCTACTTTGTGCTGTATCTCAAACATTTAAAACTTCAGAGGAACAGGCCCTGTCACCCAACGAGCCGCACTGCCAGCCTATTTAACCCCCGCCTAATCACAGGGCAATTAAACTGGTAACCGGTGCGTCTTTGGAGGAAGGCAGAGCACCCGGAGGGAACTCGAGCTTACAGACAGCGTCGGAACTGCGCTCTGGACTCCGCCCCCGCGTATAATAGCGTCGCACGAACCGCCGCGTTACCAACAGGCTCGGAGCCCAGCCGGTGTCACTGCCCCGCTCCCTCTGTCTCGCCCACAGGAGATGCACTTCCACCCCAAGGCGCTGAAGGACGCGAAGGGCCAGATCGGAGCGCCCATGCCCGGCAAGGTGATTGACATCAAAGTGAAGGAGGGCAGCCACGTGGAGAAGGGCCGGCAGCTCTGCGTACTCAGTGCTATGAAGATGGAGACGGTGGTCAACGCACCCATGTCCGGCACGGTGAAGAAGATCTACGTCACCCGGGACATGCACCTGGAGGGGGATGACCTCATCCTGGAACTGGAGTAACACCGGATGCTCTCAAAGACCCCCAGCCCTCAGTCACCCCCGTCCATTCCGCAAACTCCCAACACTCCAGTCCGCACCTTCCACCCTACCTCAAAACCTCTCCACTCCCCTTCCTCCCATCCTCGTCCACACCCAACACCCCCCACCCCCCACTTCACAAACCCCTCACACCCCCCTCTCACAAACCCCCACC
The DNA here is from genome assembly GCF_030144855.1 of Hypanus sabinus. NCBI lineage: Eukaryota > Metazoa > Chordata > Chondrichthyes > Myliobatiformes > Dasyatidae > Hypanus > Hypanus sabinus. Next base: position 14,744 of record NW_026780712.1, on the reverse strand, counting down.
CCCTCCCTCACAAACCCCTCACCCCACCCACACCAACCCCCACCACACCCCCACCACCCCCCCCACTCACACAAACCCCACACCCCCACTCACAACCCTCACCCACCCCCCAAACCCCCCACCCCCCACCACAAACCCCCCACCCCTCCACTTCACAACCCCCCTCACCCCCTCCCACCCACCCCTCACCCCCCACTCACAACCCCCTCACCCCCTCCACTTCACAACCCCTCACCCCCTCCTCTTCACAAACCCCTCACCCCCTCCACTCACAAACCCCTCACCCCCTCCTCTCACAAACCCCTCACCCCCTCCTCCACAAACCCCTCACCCCCTCCTCTTCACAAACCCCTCACCCCCTCCTCTTCACAAACCCCTCACCCCCTCCTCACAAACCCCTCACCCCCTCCCTCACAAACCCCTCACCCCCTCCTCTTCACAAACCCCTCACCCCCTCCTCTTCACAAACCCCTCACCCCCTCCTCTTCACAAACCCCTCACCCCCTCCACTTCACAAACCCCTCACCCCCTCCTCTTCACAAACCCCTCACCCCCTCCACTTCACAAACCCTCACCCCCTCCACTTCACAAACCCCTCACCCCCTCCTCTTCACAAACCCCTCACCCCCTCCACTTCACAAACCCCTCACCCCTCACCTCTTCACAAACCCCTCACCCCCTCCACTTCACAAACCCCTCACCCCTCTCCTCTTCACAAACCCCTCACCCTCTCCTCTTCACAAACCCCTCACCCCCCCTCCTCTTCACAAACCCCTCACCCTCTCCTCTTCACAAACCCCTCACCCTCTGCTCTTCACAAACCCCTCACCAACTCCACTTCACAAACCTCTCACCCCCTCCTCTTCACAAACCCCTCACCCCCCTCCACTTCACAAACCCCTCACCCTCTCCACCACAAACCCCTCACCAACTCCACTTCACAAACCCCTCACCCTCCTCTTCCCCACCACAAACCCCTCACCCCCTCCTCTTCACAAACCCCTCACCCTCTCCTCTTCACAAACCCCTCACCCTCTCCTCTTCACAAACCCCTCACCCCCTCCTCTTCTCAAACCCCGCAGCCTCTCCTCAAACTCCCCAAACCTCTCCTCTTCTCAAACCCATCACCCTCCTCAAATGCCTCACCCCTCCACTTCACAAACCCCCCACCCCCTCCTCTTCACAAACCTCACCCCCTCCACTTCACAAACCCCTCACCCCCTCCTCTTCACAAACCCCTCACCCCCTCCTCTTCACAAACCCCTCACCCCCTCCTCTTCACAAACCCCTCACCCCCTCCTCTTCACAAACCCCTCACCCCCTCCTCTTCACAAACCCCTCACCCCCTCCACTTCACAAACCCCTCACCCCTCCACTTCACAAACCCCTCAACCCCTCCTCTTCACAAACCCCTCACCCCCTCCTCTTCACAAACCCCTCACCCCCTCCACTTCACAAACCCCTCACCCCCTCCACTTCACAAACCCCTCACCCCTCCTCTTCACAAACCCCTCACCCCTCCTCTTCACAAACCCCTCACCCCCTCCTCTTCACAAACCCCTCACCCCCTCCTCTTCACAAACCCCTCACCCTCTCCACTTCACAAACCCCTCACCCCCTCCACTTCACAAACCCCTCACCCTCTCCACTTCACAAACCCCTCACCCCCTCCTCTTCACAAACACCTCACCCTCTCCTCTTCTCACAGCCCTCACCCCCTCAAACCCCTTAACCCCTCCACTTCACAAACCCCTCACCTTCTCCTCTTCTCATACTCCCCAGTCCTCCTCTTCTCAAACCCCTCACCGTCTCCACTTTGTAAACCCACTCAACCTCTCCTCTTCCCAAACCCCTCACCCTCTCCACCTCGCAAACTCACTCAACCTCACTGATCTCAAACCCTCCACATTCACCCTCCTCCCAAACCCCTCACCCCTCTCCTCCTCCCAAACCCTCCTCACCCGCTTCTCCCAAACCCCTCACCCTCCCCTCCTTGCAAACCCCTCACCCTCTCCTCCTCCCCTCCTTCCTGCCACTCTCTCACCCACCCCCATCCCCGGTTCCCCAGTCCACCCTTGTCCCATGGACACTGCAGAACTGGATACGTCCCTCATGATGGGCAGATCGTCCCGTGCCCCCTACCGGCCGTTTGAATGACCATTACCCCGGACGGCCTCTCCCTACCCTCCCCTTTACCAGCCAGCCTGTATGTCGCAGTGAGGGTCACAGCACAGCCAACACCCCAGCTGCTGTCAATGGTCAGGCCCTGCCTACACACATAGGATATACTGATTAAAGTTTGTGACTCAATGAAGATGGTGTCTGTCTGTGTCCAGCTCTCGTGCGCGTTCACAACGTGTCAGCTCCAGCGACTGATCCACCACAGGGTGAGAGTGAGAGGCCAGTGCCGTCTCCACCAACCCACTGGACAATGTCTCCACACACAGTCCCGTCCCGGGCCGGACGATGGAGGGGTCAGTGTGTCCAGTCACATCCCGACCCCGGCCGGACGACGGAGGGGTCAGTGTGTCCGGTCACATCCCGGCCGGACGACGGAGGGGTCAGAGTGTCCGGTCACATCCCGACCACGGCCGGACGATGGAGGGGTCAGTGTGTCCGGTCACATCCCGGCCGGACGACGGAGGGGTCAGTGTGTCCGTTCACATCCCGACCCCGGGCCGGCTGACGGAGGGGTCAGTGTGTCCGGTCACATCCCGACCCCGGCCGGACTACGGAGGGATCAGTGTGTCCAGTCACATCCCGGCCGGACGACGGAGGGGTCAGAGTGTCCGGTCACATCCCGACCCCGGCCGGACGACGGAGGGGTCAGAGTGAACGGTCACATCCCGACCCCAGCCGGACGACGGTGGGGTCAGTGTGTCCGGTCACATCCCGACCCCGGCCGGACGACGGAGGGGTCAGTGTGTCCGGTCACATCCCGACCCCTGGCCGGCCGACGGAGGGGTCAGTGTGTCCGGTCACATCCCGACCCCGGCCGGACGACGGAGGGGTCAGTGTGTCCGGTCACATCCCGACCCCGGCCGGACGACGGAGGGGTCAGTGTGTCCGGTCACATCCCGGCCGGACGACGGAGGGGTCAGTGTGTCCGGTCACATCTCGGCCGGACGACGGAGGGGTCAGAGTGTCCGGTCACATCCCGACCCCGGACGGACGACGGAGGGGTCAGAGTGTCCGGTCACATCCCGACCCCAGCCGGACGACGGAGGGGTCAGAGTGTCCGGTCACATCCCGACCCCGGACGGACGACGGAGGGGTCAGAGTGTCCGGTCACATCCCGACCCCAGCCGGACGACGGTGGGGTCAGTGTGTCCGGTCACATCCCGACCCCGGCCGGACGACGGAGGGGTCAGTGTGTCCAGTCACATCCCGACCACGGCCAGACGACGGAGGGGTCAGTGTGTCCGGTCACTCCGACCGACGGAGGGGTCAGTGTGTCCGGTCACATCCCGACCCCGGCCGGACGACGGAGGGGTCAGTGTGTCCGGTCACATCCCGACCCCTGGCCGGACAATGGAGGGGTCAGTGTGTCCGGTCACATCCCGACCCCTGGCCGGACAATGGAGGGGTCAGTGTGTCCGGTCACATCCCGGCCGGACGACGGAGGGGTCAGTGTGTCCGGTCACATCTCGGCCGGACGACGGAGGGGTTCAGAGTGTCCGGTCACCATCACGACCCCTCCGTCGTACATCCCGACCCCGGACGGACGACGGAGGGGTCAGTGTATCCGGTCACATCCCGGCCCCGGCCGAACGACGGAGGGGTCAGTGTGTCCGGTCACATCCCGGCTGGACGACAGATGGGTCAGTGTGTCCGGTCACATCTCGACCCCGGCCGGACGACGGAGGGGTCAGAGTGTCTGGTCACATCCCGGCCGGACGACGGAGGGGTCAGTGTGTCCGGTCACATCCCGACCCCGGCCGGATGACGGAGGGGTCAGTGTGTCCGGTCACATCCCGACCCCGGCCGGACGACGGAGGGGTCAGTGTGTCCGGTCACATCCCGACCCCGGCCGGACGACGGAGGGGTCAGAGTGTCCGGTCACATCCCGACCCCGGCCGGACGACGGAGGGGTCAGTGTGTCCGGTCACATCCCGACCCCGGCCAGACGACGGAGGGGTCAGTGTGTCCGGTCACATCCCAGCCGGACGACGGAGGGGTCAGTGTGTCCGGTCAAATCCCGACCCTGGCCGGACGACGGAGGGGTCAGTGTGTCCGGTCACATCCCAACCCTGGCCAGACGACGGAGGGGTCAGTGTGTCCGGTCACAACCCGACCCCGGCCAGACGTCAGAGGGGTCAGTGTGTCCGGTCACATCCCGACCCCGGCCGGACGGCGGAGGGGTCAGTGTGTCCAGTCACATCCCGGCCAGACGATGGAGGGGTCAGTGTGTCTGGTCACATCCCGGCCGGACGACGGAGGGGTCAGTGTGTCCGTTCACATCTCGACCCCGGACGGACGGCGGAGGGGTCAGTGTGTCCGGTCACATCCCGACCCCGGCCGGACGGCGGAGGGGTCAGTGTGTCCGGTCACATCCCGGCCAGACGATGGAGGGGTCAGTGTGTCTGGTCACATCCCGGCCGGACGACGGAGGGGTCAGTGTGTCCGTTCACATCCCGACCCCGGGCCGGCTGACGGAGGGGTCAGTGTGTCCGGTCACATCCCGACCCCGGCCGGACTACGGAGGGGTCAGTGTGTCCGGTCACATCCCGGCCGGACGACAGAGGGGTCAGTGTGTCCGTTTACATCCCGACCCCGGGCCGGCCGAAGGAGGGGTCAGTGTGTCCGGTCACATCCCGACCCCGGCCGGACGACGGAGGGGTCAGTGTGTCCGGTCACAACCCGACCCCGGCCGGACGACAGAGGGGTCAGTGTGTCCGGTCACATCCCGACCCCGGCCGGACGACGGAGGGGTCAGTGTGTCCGGTCACATCCCGACCCCGGCCAGACGACGGAGGGGTCAGTGTGTCCGGTCACATCCCGGCTGGACGACGGAGGGGTCAGAATGTCCGGTCACATCCCGACCCCGGCCAGACGCCGGAGGGGTCAGAGTGTCCGGTCACATCCCGACCCCGGCCAGACGACGGAGGGGTCAGAGTGTCCGGTCACATCCCGACCCCGGCCGGACGGCGGAGGGGTCAGTGTGTCCGGTCACATCCTGACCCTGGCCGGACGACGGAGGGGTCAGTGTGTCCGGTCACATCCCGGCCGGACGACGGAGGGGTCAGTGTGTCCGTTCACATCCCGACCCCGGGCCGGCTGACGGAGGGGTCAGTGTGTCCGGTCACATCCCGACCCCGGCCGGACTACGGAGGGGTCAGTGTGTCCGGTCACATCCCGGCCGGACGACAGAGGGGACAGTGTGTCCGTTTACATCCCGACCCCGGGCCGGCCGAAGGAGGGGTCAGTGTGTCCGGTCACATCCCGACCCCGGCCGGACGACGGAGGGGTCAGTGTGTCCGGTCACAACCCGACCCCGGCCGGACGACAGAGGGGTCAGTGTGTCCGGTCACATCCCGACCCCGGCCGGACGACGGAGGGGTCAGTGTGTCCGGTCACATCCCGACCCCGGCCAGACGACGGAGGGGTCAGTGTGTCCGGTCACATCCCGGCCGGACGACGGAGGGGTCAGAATGTCAGGTCACATCCCGACCCCGGCCGGACGACGGAGGGGTCAGAGTGTCCGGTCACATCCCGACCCCGGCCGGACGACGGAGGGGTCAGTGTGTCCGCTCACATCCCGACCCCGGCCGGACGACAGAGGGGTCAGTGTGTCCGGTCACATCCCGGCCGGACGACGGAGGGGTCAGTGTGTCCGGTCACATCCCGACCCCGGGCCGGCCGAAGGAGGGGTCAGTGTGTCCGGTCACATCCCGACCCCGGCCGGACGACGGAGGGGTCAGTGTGTCCGGTCACAACCCGACACCGGCCGGACGACAGAGGGGTCAGTGTGTCCGGTCACATCCCGACCCCGGCCGGACGACGGAGGGGTCAGTGTGTCCGGTCACATCCCGACCCCGGCCAGACGACGGAGGGGTCAGTGTGTCCGGTCACATCCCGGCCGGACGACGGAGGGGTCAGAATGTCCGGTCACATCCCGACCCCGGCCAGACGACGGAGGGGTCAGTGTGTCCAGTCACATCCCGACCCCGGCCAGACGACGGAGGGGTCAGTGTGTCCGGTCACATCCCGACCCCGGCCGAACGACGGAGGGGTCAGAGTGTCCGGTCACATCCCGACCCCGGCCGGACGACGGAGGGGTCAGTGTGTCCGGTCACATCCCGACCCCGGCCGGACTACGGAGGGGTCAGTGTGTCCGGTCACATCCTGGCCGGACGACAGAGGGGTCAGTGTGTCCGTTTACATCCCGACCCCGGGCCGGCCGAAGGAGGGGTCAGTGTGTCCGGTCACATCCCGACCCCGGCCGGACGACGGAGGGGTCAGTGTGTCCGGTCACAACCCGACCCCGGCCGGACGACAGAGGGGTCAGTGTGTCCGGTCACATCCCGACCCCGGCCGGACGATGGAGGGGTCAGTGTGTCCGGTCACATCCCGACCCCGGCCAGACGACGGAGGGGTCAGTGTGTCCGGTCACATCCCGGCCGGACGACGGAGGGGTCAGAATGTCCGGTCACATCCCGACCCCGGCCAGACGACGGAGGGGTCAGAGTGTCCGGTCACATCCCGACCCCGGCCAGACGACGGAGGGGTCGGAGTGTCCGGTCACATCCCGACCCCGGCCGGACGGCGGAGGGGTCAGTGTGTCCGGTCACATCCCGACCCTGGCCGGACGACGGAGGGGTCAGTGTGTCCGGTCACATCCCGGCCGGACGACGGAGGGGTCAGTGTGTCCGTTCACATCCCGACCCCGGGCCGGCTGACGGAGGGGTCAGTGTGTCCGGTCACATCCCGGCCGGACCACGGAGGGGTCAGTGTGTCCGGTCACATCCCGGCCAGACGATGGAGGGGTCAGTGTGTCTGGTGACATCCCGGCCGGACGACGGAGGGGTCAGTGTGTCCGGTCACATCCCGACCCCGGACAGACGACGGAGGGGTCAGTGTGTCCGGTCACATCCCGGCCAGACGATGGAGGGGTCAGTGTGTCTGGTCACATCCCGGCCGGACGACGGAGGGGTCAGTGTGTCCGGTCACATCCCGGCCGGACGACGGAGGGGTCAGAGTGTCCGGTCACATCCCGACCCCGGCCAGACGACGGAGGGGTCAGTGTGTCCGGTCACATCCCGACCCCGGCCGGACGACGGAGGGGTCAGTGTGTCCGGTCACATCCCGACCCCGGCCAGACGACGGAGGGGTCAGTGTGTCCGGTCACATCCCAGCCGGACGACGGAGGGGTCAGTGTGTCCGGTCAAATCCCGACCCTGGCCGGACGACGGAGGGGTCAGTGTGTCCGGTCACATCTCGACCCCGGCCGGACGACGGAGGGGTCAGTGTGTCCGGTCACATCCCGACCCCGGCCGGACGACGGAGGGGTCAGTGTGTCCGGTCACATCCCGACCCCGGCCAGTCGACCGAGGGGTCAGTGTGTCCGGTCACATCCCGGCCGGACGACGGAGGGGTCAGAATGTCCGGTCACATCCCGACCCCGGCCAGACGACGGAGGGGTCAGAGTGTCCGGTCACATCCCGACCCCGGCCAGACGACGGAGGGGTCAGAGTGTCTGGTCACATCCCAACCCCGGCCGGACGACGGAGGGGTCAGTGTGTCTGGTCACATCCCGGCCGGACCACGGAGGGGTCAGTGTGTCCGGTCACATCCCGACCCCGGGCCAGCCGAAGGAGGGGTCAGTGTGTCCGGTCACATCCCGACCCCGGCCGGACGACGGAGCGGTCAGTGTGTCCGGTCACAACCCGACCCCGGCCGGACGACGGAGGGGTCAGTGTGTCCGGTCACATCCCGGCCGGACCACGGAGGGGTCAGTGTGTCCGGTCACATCCCGGCCAGACGATGGAGGGGTCAGTGTGTCTGGTGACATCCCGGCCGGACGACGGAGGGGTCAGTGTGTCCGGTCACATCCCGACCCCGGCCAGACGACGGAGGGGTCAGTGTGTCCGGTCACATCCCGGCCAGACGATGGAGGGGTCAGTGTGTCTGGTCACATCCCGGCCGGACGACGGAGGGGTCAGTGTGTCCGGTCACATCCCGGCCGGACGACGGAGGGGTCAGAGTGTCCGGTCACATCCCGACCCCGGCCAGACGACGGAGGGGTCAGTGTGTCCGGTCACATCCCGACCCCGGCCGGACGACGGAGGGGTCAGTGTGTCCGGTCACATCCCGACCCCGGCCAGACGACGGAGGGGTCAGTGTGTCCGGTCACATCCCAGCCGGACGACGGAGGGGTCAGTGTGTCCGGTCAAATCCCGACCCTGGCCGGACGACGGATGGGTCAGTGTGTCCGGTCACATCCCGACCCCGGCCGGACGACGGAGGGGTCAGTGTGTCCGGTCACATCCCGACCCCGGCCGGACGACGGAGGGGTCAGTGTGTCCGGTCACATCCCGACCCCGGCCAGTCGACGGAGGGGTCAGTGTGTCCGGTCACATCCCGGCCGGACGACGGAGGGGTCAGAATGTCCGGTCACATCCCGACCCCGGCCAGACGACGGAGGGGTCAGAGTGTCCGGTCACATCCCGACCCCGGCCAGACGACGGAGGGGTCAGAGTGTCTGGTCACATCCCAACCCCGGCCGGACGACGGAGGGGTCAGTGTGTCTGGTCACATCCCGGCCGGACCACGGAGGGGTCAGTGTGTCCGGTCACATCCCGACCCCGGGCCAGCCGAAGGAGGGGTCAGTGTGTCCGGTCACATCCCGACCCCGGCCGGACGACGGAGGGGTCAGTGTGTCCGGTCACAACCCGACCCCGGCCGGACGACAGAGGGGTCAGTGTGTCCGGTCACATCCCGACCCCGGCCGGTCGACGGAGGGGTCAGTGTGTCCGGTCACATCCCGACCCCGGCCAGACGACGGAGGGGTCAGTGTGTCCGGTCACATCCCGGCCGGACGACGGAGGGGTCAGAATGTCCGCTCACATCCCGACCCCGGCCGGACGACGGAGGGGTCAGAGTGTCCGGTCACATCCCGACCCCGGCCGGACGACGGAGGGGTCAGTGTGTCCGGTCACATCCCGACCCCGGCCGGACGACAGAGGGGTCAGTGTGTCCGGTCACATCCCGGCCGGACGACGGAGGGGTCAGTGTGTCCGTTCACATCCCGACCCCGGGCCGGCTGACGGAGGGGTCAGTGTGTCCGGTCACATCCCGACCCCGGCCGGACTACGGAGGGGTCAGTGTGTCCGGTCACATCCCGGCCGGACGACAGAGGGGTCAGTGTGTCCGTTTACATCCCGACCCCGGGCCGGCCGAAGGAGGGGTCAGTGTGTCCGGTCACATCCCGACCCCGGCCGGACGACGGAGGGGTCAGTGTGTCCGGTCACAACCCGACCCCGGCCGGACGACAGAGGGGTCAGTGTGTCCGGTCACATCCCGACCCCGGCCGGACGACGGAGGGGTCAGTGTGTCCGGTCACATCCCGACCCCGGCCAGTCGACGGAGGGGTCAGTGTGTCCGGTCACATCCCGACCCCGGCCGGACGACGGAGGGGTCAGTGTGTCCGGTCACATCCCGGCCAGACGATGGAGGGGTCAGTGTGTCTGGTCACATCCCGGCCGGACGACAGAGGGGTCAGTGTGTCCGGTCACATCCCGACCCCGGCCGGACGACGGAGGGGTCAGTGTGTCCGGTCACAACCCGACCCCGGCCGGACGACAGAGGGGTCAGTGTGTCCGGTCACATCCCGACCCCGGCCGGACGATGGAGGGGTCAGTGTGTCCGGTCACATCCCGACCCCGGCCGGACGACGGAGGGGTCAGTGTGTCCGGTCACATCCCGGCCGGACGACGGAGGGGTCAGAATGTCCGGTCACATCCCGACCCCGGCCAGACGACGGAGGGGTCAGAGTGTCCGGTCACATCCCGACCCCGGCCAGACGACGGAGGGGTCAGAGTGTCCGGTCACATCCCGACCCCGGCCGGACGGCGGAGGGGTCAGTGTGTCCGGTCACATCCCGACCCTGGCCGGACGACGGAGGGGTCAGTGTGTCCGGTCACATCCCGGCCGGACGACGGAGGGGTCAGTGTGTCCGTTCACATCCCGACCCCGGGCCGGCTGACGGAGGGGTCAGTGTGTCCGGTCACATCCCGGCCGGACCACGGAGGGGTCAGTGTGTCCGGTCACATCCCGGCCAGACGATGGAGGGGTCAGTGTGTCTGGTCACATCCCGGCCGGACGACGGAGGGGTCAGTGTGTCCGGTCACATCCCGACCCCGGCCAGACGACGGAGGGGTCAGTGTGTCCGGTCACATCCCGGCCAGACGATGGAGGGGTCAGTGTGTCTGGTCACATCCCGGCCGGACGACGGAGGGGTCAGTGTGTCCGGTCACATCCCGGCCGGACGACGGAGGGGTCAGAGTGTCCGGTCACATCCCGACCCCGGCCAGACGACGGAGGGGTCAGTGTGTCCGGTCACATCCCAGCCGGACGACGGAGGGGTCAGTGTGTCCGGTCACATCCCGACCCCGGCCAGACGACGGAGGGGTCAGTGTGTCCGGTCACATCCCAGCCGGACGACGGAGGGGTCAGTGTGTCCGGTCAAATCCCGACCCTGGCCGGACGACGGAGGGGTCAGTGTGTCCGGTCACATCCCGACCCCGGCCGGACGACGGAGGGGTCAGTGTGTCCGGTCACATCCCGACCACGGCCGGACGACGGAGGGGTCAGTGTGTCCGGTCACATCCCGACCCCGGCCAGTCGACGGAGGGGTCAGTGTGACCGGTCACATCCCGGCCGGACGACGGAGGGGTCAGAATGTCCGGTCACATCCCGACCCCGGCCAGACGACGGAGGGGTCAGAGTGTCCGGTCACATCCCGACCCCGGCCAGACGACGGAGGGGTCAGAGTGTCTGGTCACATCCCAACCCCGGCCGGACGACGGAGGGGTCAGTGTGTCTGGTCACATCCCGGCCGGACCACGGAGGGGTCAGTGTGTCCGGTCACATCCCGACCCCGGGCCAGCCGAAGGAGGGGTCAGTGTGTCCGGTCACATCCCGACCCCGGCCGGACGACGGAGCGGTCAGTGTGTCCGGTCACAACCCGACCCCGGCCGGACGACGGAGGGGTCAGTGTGTCCGGTCACATCCCGGCCGGACCACGGAGGGGTCAGTGTGTCCGGTCACATCCCGGCCAGACGATGGAGGGGTCAGTGTGTCTGGTGACATCCCGGCCGGACGACGGAGGGGTCAGTGTGTCCGGTCACATCCCGACCCCGGCCAGACGACGGAGGGGTCAGTGTGTCCGGTCACATCCCGGCCAGACGATGGAGGGGTCAGTGTGTCTGGTCACATCCCGGCCGGACGACGGAGGGGTCAGTGTGTCCGGTCACATCCCGGCCGGACGACGGAGGGGTCAGAGTGTCCGGTCACATCCCGACCCCGGCCAGACGACGGAGGGGTCAGTGTGTCCGGTCACATCCCGACCCCGGCCGGACGACGGAGGGGTCAGTGTGTCCGGTCACATCCCGACCCCGGCCAGACGACAGAGGGGTCAGTGTGTCCGTTTACATCCCGACCCCGGGCCGGCCGAAGGAGGGGTCAGTGTGTCCGGTCACATCCCGACCCCGGCCGGACGACGGAGGGGTCAGTGTGTCCGGTCACAACCCGACCCCGGCCGGACGACAGAGGGGTCAGTGTGTCCGGTCACATCCCGACCCCGGCCGGACGACGGAGGGGTCAGTGTGTCCGGTCACATCCCGACCCCGGCCAGTCGACGGAGGGGTCAGTGTGTCCGGTCACATCCCGGCCGGACGACGGAGGGGTCAGAATGTCCGGTCACATCCCGACCCCGGCCAGACGACGGAGGGGTCAGAGTGTCCGGTCACATCCCGACCCCGGCCAGACGACGGAGGGGTCAGAGTGTCTGGTCACATCCCAACCCCGGCCGGACGACGGAGGGGTCAGTGTGTCTGGTCACATCCCGGCCGGACCACGGAGGGGTCAGTGTGTCCGGTCACATCCCGACCCCGGGCCAGCCGAAGGAGGGGTCAGTGTGTCCGGTCACATCCCGACCCCGGCCGGACGACGGAGGGGTCAGTGTGTCCGGTCACAACCCGACCCCGGCCGGACGACGGAGGGGTCAGTGTGTCCGGTCACATCCCGACCCCGGCCAGACGACGGAGGGGTCAGTGTGTCCGGTCACATCCCGGCCGGACGACGGAGGGGTCAGAATGTCCGCTCACATCCCGACCCCGGCCGGACGACGGAGGGGTCAGAGTGTCCGGTCACATCCCGACCCCGGCCGGACGACGGAGGGGTCAGTGTGTCCGGTCACATCCCGACACCGGCCGGACGACAGAGGGGTCAGTGTGTCCGGTCACATCCCGGCCGGACGACGGAGGGGTCAGTGTGTCCGTTCACATCCCGACCCCGGGCCGGCTGACGGAGGGGTCAGTGTGTCCGGTCACATCCCGACCCCGGCCGGACTACGGAGGGGTCAGTGTGTCCGGTCACATCCCGGCCGGACGACAGAGGGGTCAGTGTGTCCGTTTACATCCCGACCCCGGGCCGGCCGAAGGAGGGGTCAGTGTGTCCGGTCACATCCCGACCCCGGCCGGACGACGGAGGGGTCAGTGTGTCCGGTCACAACCCGACCCCGGCCGGACGACAGAGGGGTCAGTGTGTCCGGTCACATCCCGACCCCGGCCGGACGACGGAGGGGTCAGTGTGTCCGGTCACATCCCGACCCCGGCCAGTCGACGGAGGGGTCAGTGTGTCCGGTCACATCCCGGCCGGACGACGGAGGGGTCCAGAATGTCCGGTCACATCCCGACCCCGGCCAGACGACGGAGGGGTCAGAGTGTCCGGTCACATCCCGACCCCGGCCAGACGACGGAGGGGTCAGAGTGTCCGGTCACATCCCAACCCCGGCCGGACGACGGAGGGGTCAGTGTGTCCGGTCACATCCCGACCCCGGCCGGACGACGGAGGGGTCAGTGTGTCTGGTCACATCCCGGCCGGACCACGGAGGGGTCAGTGTGTCCGGTCACATCCCGGCCAGACGATGGAGGGGTCAGTGTGTCTGGTGACATCCCGGCCGGACGACGGAGGGGTCAGTGTGTCCGGTCACATCCCGACCCCGGCCAGACGACGGAGGGGTCAGTGTGACCGGTCACATCCCGGCCAGACAATGGAGGGGTCAGTGTGTCTGGTCACATCCCGGTCGGACGACGGAGGGGTCAGTGTGTCCGGTCACATCCCGGCCGGACGACGGAGGGGTCAGAGTGTCCGGTCACATCCCGACCCCGGCCAGACGACGGAGGGGTCAGAGTGTCCGGTCACATCCCGACCCCGGCCGGACGACGGAGGGGTCAGTGTGTCCGGTCACATCCCGACCCCGGCCGGACTACGGAGGGGTCAGTGTGTCCGGTCACATCCTGGCCGGACGACAGAGGGGTCAGTGTGTCCGTTTACATCCCGACCCCGGGCCGGCCGAAGGAGGGGTCAGTGTGTCCGGTCACATCCCGACCCCAGCCGGACGACGGTGGGGTCAGTGTGTCGGTCACATCCCGACCCCGGCCAGACGACGGAGGGGTCAGTGTGTCCGGTCACATCCCGACCCCGGCCGGACGACGGAGGGGTCAGTGTGTCCGGTCACATCCCGGCCAGACGATGGAGGGGTCAGTGTGTCTGGTCACATCCCGGCCGGACGACAGAGGGGTCAGTGTGTCCGTTTACATCCCGACCCCGGGCCGGCCGAAGGAGGGGTCAGTGTGTCCGGTCACATCCCGACCCCGGCCGGACGACGGAGGGGTCAGTGTGTCCGGTCACAACCCGACCCCGGCCGGACGACAGAGGGGTCAGTGTGTCCGGTCACATCCCGACCCCGGCCGGACGACGGAGGGGTCAGTGTGTCCGGTCACATCCCGACCCCGGCCAGACGACGGAGGGGTCAGTGTGTCCGGTCACATCCCGGCCGGACGACGGAGGGGTCAGAATGTCCGGTCACATCCCGACCCCGGCCAGACGACGGAGGGGTCAGTGTGACCGGTCACATCCCGGCCAGACAATGGAGGGGTCAGTGTGTCTGGTCACATCCCGGTCGGACGACGGAGGGGTCAGTGTGTCCGGTCACATCCCGGCCGGACGACGGAGGGGTCAGAGTGTCCGGTCACATCCCGACCCCGGCCAGACGACGGAGGGGTCAGAGTGTCCGGTCACATCCCTACCCCAGCCGGACGACGGTGGGGTCAGTGTGTCGGTCACATCCCGACCCCGGCCAGACGACGGAGGGGTCAGTGTGTCCGGTCACATCCCGACCCCGGCCGGACGACGGAGGGGTCAGTGTGTCCGGTCACATCCCGGCCAGACGATGGAGGGGTCAGTGTGTCTGGTCACATCCCGGCCGGACGACAGAGGGGTCAGTGTGTCCGTTTACATCCCGACCCCGGGCCGGCCGAAGGAGGGGTCAGTGTGTCCGGTCACATCCCGACCCCGGCCGGACGACGGAGGGGTCAGTGTGTCCGGTCACAACCCGACCCCGGCCGGACGACAGAGGGGTCAGTGTGTCCGGTCACATCCCGACCCCGGCCGGACGACGGAGGGGTCAGTGTGTCCGGTCACATCCCGACCCCGGCCAGACGACGGAGGGGTCAGTGTGT